>NC_142167.1:45818458-46002221 GCF_029865625.1 Vigna umbellata | reverse complement strand
TAAACAACTCAAATGCTATCATGAAACGCACTTGAAACATCAAATAAAGTTAACAAAATTTGGTTAAAAGGACTAAATTCACACATTTTTAGAGTTTGGGGACTAAATTAGTCCAAAGTTTTGAAGAGGGACTAATTCCAATTTTCGCTGAAAGTTAAGGGACCAAAAACATATTTAACCCATATTGAATATTACAATTAAGATTTATAAAAATTAACTCTTCAAATTATACTTAAATTTTTTGGGTTTGTTCAATGTAAGATACAATGAAAATGGAAGTTAAATGAAAAGTTTGTAAAAAATTTAAGAATTATGACTTATGGAGAACATAATTATATAAATGAATATGGTAAAAATGATGGAATCTCGTTATTTTCGTATTATATCGTTAAAAACTAATTTAAAAACAAATAGAATACAATTTCACATTTTTTATCACAATTATAAAATTTGAAATTTAGAACAAAATCAGAGTTAAATGAGTTAAAAAAAAATTACCTCACGTTTTTTTTAGTATACCTTGCTCGCCCCTTACCATGAAAAATAAATAAATAAATAATATTATACATGTTTTTTTCCGAAATAAGTAGGTTTGAATCCGATGTTGAAGTTTTTACAAATATTAGAAAATTAAATAGTTTATTTCGCAATCATACTGAAAATTAAATAGTTTGTCAAGATGATTTTTGAAAAGTAAGTTTGAATATGATGATTTTTGTTTTTATCGAATGAGCATTTTAAGAGTTGAACTGTTGTCTCTTAATAAGAGAGTTTTGGGTTTTTAAGGGAAGCAAAACAATATTCATTATAAAAAATTCTTTTATGTTTAAGTTAATAAGGAAGTAAAATTGTTATAATATAAGAAGGATATAGAAAATATAAAACATAAATTTCATGGTTAAGTATGATAATTAAGTCTTTACTCCTTACAGTGGAATTGTATTCATAGGTTTTCTAAATCGTGATAGATTATATTTATTTAAAAATAATTAAATATTATATATATTAGAAATATTAGATAATCAAATATTATATTATATTTGAAAATATAATAAAATTGATAAAGATATTAAATAATTTGTTATTATGTAAATAGTATATTGGAAATATAATAAAATCTATTTTATCTTAAATATATTAAACAATCAATTATTATACTATAAAATTTTAAAAATATAATATAATATAATAACAAATGATTATATTATAATATACTATCAGTAAACATTTTAGAAATATTTCATAATATATATTAAGTTGTTTTGAATTCAATTCTTTAAACAAGCTTGCATAGAATTTCTCAAATATTTACAACAAAGTTGTATTGCCTTGTAATAAATTAAAATAATATTAATTAGATACATGGAATGGAACCAACAGGAATGATTTTCAAAAGGTTTTAACTCCTCCCAGACTTATCTGTGAAAAGGAGTTAAAGTCTTATACGTATATCAATGCATCAATGGGAAGTTTTTATACTTTTTAATTCGTTATTTGATTTTGGACAAACCAGATTCCAAAATATATTAACTACCTTTTTAATACTTTCTCAAGTTTCAGAATCCAAAGAGATAAAAGATAGTAAGAGATAGCAAATATTCTGTTACTCCAAACCAGTTTCATTAATATCAGATTTCGAACATCCAACTTTCAATGTTTGAACAAACTTGAAAGTGTCTCAAAGTTACTGACATCGATCCAAACAATAATTTTAAATAACACTTATCATCTATTATATTTTTAATAATAACCAAAAAATCCTTTATCTTTATTTTTTTTGTCAAATTCTATCGTAATATTCTTTATATTCTTCAATTGTCTCTGCTTTTGTCAATTTTGAACACGTATCGGAAAAACTCAATGGAGGGGAAAGATGAGTTAGATCTCACCCTCTCGCTTCGGTGTGGGACTTCTGAGGAAACTCCTACCTCTTTCCTTTCCCTTTTCCCAGTACATTCTTTTCAAACAAACTTACCTCTAATGCAAACACTTTGTTCTAATCCTAACTTTAACCCTAATTCTTCTTCTTTGTCGTCATCTTCCAACAACAACAACAACAATCCTTCGTTGACATCTTGCAACGACAACACCAACCCTCCAAATGCACCTACTGAAGCGGCAAAAAATGTTTCCAAAGATACATGCTCTTTGGGTAGGTCTCGTCGGACTTCATGTACTCGACGGAGCAAAGGAAGGAGCGAAACTGTTCCTGCGTTGTTTCCTTGGGCGAAGAATCAGCGAGCTAGCGTCCACAGTAAAGAATATCTATTGGAGAATAATATCAACACCATCACAGGAAAGGTTCACTGCAAGAGGTGCGAGCATGAATTCGAGTTGAGTCTGAATTTGGAAGAGAAATTGAATGACTTATGTCAATTTATTAGCAAAGAAAAACATAGGTGGCATAATAGAGCCCCACGGGTTTGGATGAGTCCGGTGTTTCCAAAATGCCCTATTTGTGGAAGAGAAAGCAGCAGCAGACCCATCATTGCCAAAAACAAAAAGGAGATTAATTGGTTGTTTTTATTGCTTGGTCAAATGCTTGGTTGTTGCACTCTTAATCATCTCAAATATTTCTGCAAGCACAATGAGGTTCATCGAACTGGTGCCAAAGATCGTCTTCTTTATGACACCTATAAGAGCCTAGTCAATCAGCTTGTACCTGGTTTTTTTGTTTGATTCTCATTAGACTTTGTCTTGTAGGAACCACTTTTGTCTCAAGATTAAGATTGTTTAGATGTTTTCAATTTTCGTGTTAGCTTTTTAGTTGAAGTTAGAGATGTTTACTTATGATTTCAGTATCACTTTGATTGTATATACGTTTTCTTTTCAAGAGATGTTAGCTTTTTAACTTAACCATTATATTTAAGATTTTTTGGTTTATGAGTTGAATCTCAAGTATCTTTAAAAAAATGTATGCATTTTTTTCCATTAGAATTCCACTAAACTGGTATGATGTCAAACTAAAGGGTTTTTTAGAATAGTGCAAAAAAATTAAAGTAGCTATGAGTTTAACTCAGTTGTTATTATATAGCTTACCTATGTTAACCTTAGAGGAAAATATATCATTTATTCTAAAAGCTGAGTGATAATAATGAATATATAAAATCATATGAGAATCATATTTTCTGATTCGTGAAGTGTTGCATATTCAAAGCAAATTGCACAGAATTAATAAACTGTTAGTGTTTAACTATATTTATAATTTGGGAAACACATTTTACAATCTGTTTTTGAAATTTAAGTTGGTTTTCTGTACAATATACATTAACAACTTTTTATTTTGAATTCAATAATATCAAATTGTCTAATCGATTTATAGCAATCATAATTTGTTTGAGGTTTAACCACATTTGTTTATATCTTATACGGTGGGTTATAGTTTTTTCATATAATAAATATTGTTAATATTTTTGTTTTAGTATATAATAACTGGTACTAATATATTACCTAGGTTTCTGTTTATATTTTATTCACCCAAAGTTAGATGGTTAATATATGTCTGACTTATGCAAATAATTAATCAAGTGACTATTCTTTATATTATTTTTAACTAAAATATTTTTTTTTCATGTATCAATATATTATATAGTCAGTTAGATTCACAAAAGTCTTGATCTTTAAAAAAATTAATTGAAAATAATAACTTTTTTGTATTTAATTTAATAGTAAAAAGTTAGTATAATTTAGTATAAACTTTTTTTAATATAACATAATAAAACAAATTAATTGTATATAATAAATTTTGTATTTAAAAACAAATTAGATATAAAAAGAAAAATCACAATGTAACATTCCAATTTTAAGCTGTTTATCACTGATAAAATAAGATGTTATAAAATTGATAAAACAAAATATATTTATCAACATTTGTAAATACAAGATTAATAAAATTATCTAGAAAAAAAAACTATACTAAGGAATATATCTAAAAGTAACATAACCACTTATACCATCAAGATGACTCTACACATCACTGTTCTTCACTAAAATATAAATTATAATGAGTTAAAAAAAAAGAGTAAGGTATACCTTTCCCAACTCTTACCATGAAATAACAATATACATGTTTTTTTCCTAAATAAGTAGGTTGAATTAGATGTCGAAGTTCTTACAAATTTTAGAAAATGAAATAATTTATTTGGCAATAGTACTGAAACTATTATTATTTTTTTTTATTTAGTTTGTCAAGTTGATTTTTGTAAAGTAAGTTGAATCAGATTATTTTTGTTTTAATAGAATGAGACTTTCAAAAGTTGAATTATTGTATTTTGGTTAGAGAGCTTTGAGTTTAAAGAGAAGCAGAGGGGTTTCATTAAAAACAACTCTATAATACTTAAGTTAATAAAAGAATAAAGATATTTTATAAATTATAATAATATGATGAAGGTAAAACATATCAAAATTGAGATTTATAGTTGAATATGATAATTAAGTATTTATTTCTTATATTTATAGATTTTCTAGGTTATAATAGTTTCTATTTACTTGAAGATATTAAATATAATATCCTATTGATATTAAATAATTAATAATTATTATATCATAACAATTTGAAAATATAATAAAAATTATTATATCTTAAAAATGTTAAATAATCAATTATTATATAATATTATATTAAAGATATAATAAAATAAATTTCATTTTAAAACATTAAATAATCAATTATTATATCATAATATTTTAAAAATATATTATAATAATAAGTAATTATATTATGACATATTATCTTTCAAAATTTTAGAAATAGTTCATAAGATATTTAAATTTACATATTTTAAAGACCTAAAATTTCTCAAATATTCCAACAAAGTTGTATTGCCTTCTGTCAAACGCCTGTAATAAATTAAAATAATATTAGATACACAGAATGGAACCACTGGATGACTGATTTTCAAAAGGTTTTAATTCCTTTTTATTACTTTTTGAATTTCAGAATCCAAAAGAGAGATATAAGATAATAGGAGATAGCAAATAATATTCTGTTACTTCAAACCAGTTTCATTAATATAATCAGATTTCGAACCCAACTTTCAATGTTTGAAATAGTATCTCAAAGTTACAGACATCCATGGAAACGATCATTTTAAATTACACTTATTATCTATATATCTCTTCTATTATCTGTTTAATAGATATAACATAAAAAAAATCCTATATCTTTATCTTTTATCAAATCCTCTCATATTTTTCTTTCTATATATTCTTCTATTTTGCTTGTTTTTTCTCAATTTTGAAGACATACACATATCACTTTAATTTCTTGAAGCAAAATGGAAAGGAAGAATTCAATGGAGTTAGAAGAAGAACTAGATCTCACTCTCTCACTCAAGTGCGGTGGATCAGAGGAAACAACAACAACACCTTTCGTTTTCCTAGGATCAAAGGAAACAACATCTTTCCTTGTTCAAGGAGACTCTTCACAAACAAACCTACACTCAATGCAAAGAGATATTCCTAATCTTGATCTTAGTCTTAACATAAACCCTAACCCTAATCCTTCTTTGGCGTCATTTTCCGATGATAACAGCACCTATCTTTCATTAGCATCTTGCAACCACAACGCAAACCCTCCAAAAGCACTTGCTAAAGCAGCTGAAATTGTTTCCAAAGTATTTTCTCTTCCGAAAAACTTATTCTTACTCAAAATGTTTTTTTCTGATCCTAACTTTAACCGTTCTTGGCCGTCATTTTCCAACCACAACAACACCCGTCTTTCGTCAGCATCTTGCAACCACGACGCCGACCCTCCAAATGCACCTGCGAATTAGACTTTGTCTTATTATGACCCACTTTTGTGACTAAGTTTTGTCTTAATATTAGGATTTGTTTAGATGTTTTAAATTTTCATGTTCGTTTTTTAATTGAAGTTAGTTTCAACATATGTTTACTTATGATTTCAGTGTCACTTTCATTAATAAACTGTCAGTGTTTAAGTATATTTATAATTTGGGAAACACCTTTTAAAATCTGTTTTTGAAATTTAAGTTTATATAGTCTTGTTTTCTGTACAATATACGTTAACAATTTTTTATTTTGAATTCAATAATATCAAATTGTCTAATCGATTTATAGCAATCATAATTTGTTTGGGTTTTAAGCACATTTGTTTATATCTTATACGGTGTGGGTTATAGTTTTCTCATATAATAAATATTGTTAATATTTTTGTTTTAGTATATAATAACGGTACAATATCGGTTGGTTTTGGTACTAATGTATTAGATAGGTTTCTGTTTATATTTTACTCACCGGAGTTAAATGGTTAGTATATGTGTGGCTTATGAAAACACTTAATCAAGTGACTATTTTTTATTATTTTTAACTAAAATATATATTTTTTCAAATATCAATGTATTAAATATTGTCAGTTGTATTTAGTTTAATACAAAAAAGTTAGTATGATTTAATATAAACTTGTTAAAAACAAATTAGGTAAAAAAAAACAAATTAATTGTATATAATAAATTTTGTATTTAAAAACAAATTAGGTAAAAAAAGGATAATTTAAAAAGTACATTATGTAACATCCAAATTATAATCCGCTGATAAAATAAGATGTTATAAAATTATATAACAAAGCATATTTGTCACCACTTATAAATACAATAATAGTACAATTATCTAGAAAAAATAACTATATTGATGAATATATATCTAAAAGTACTAAAGATAACTACTTAGGGCTGTAAAAATCGGTCACAACTTACGGGTCAATTCGGTCCACTACAGGTTTGAACCAGATTGGATTTGAAAAAATTGTATTCTTTTTATGCGGGTCAGATTTTAACCCGACTCATTTAAACTGGGCTCATACGGATTGAACCCATGGTGGGCCGGGTTAGCCCACCTACCTAATTTTATTTTATTAAAATTTAATTTTAATTTTATAAAAAAATATTTATTATTTCTTCAAAAAATTATTTAAATTCCTTATTTTCAAAATTAATTAAACACTCATGTTGAGAATGAAATTTGGAAGTAAAATTTGTTTAAATTTGAATTATAGAAAGTTTGTAATTTTTTTTATTTTAAAAAAATTGTAATTAAGTGAGTCAACCCGTTTGCCCACCAACCCGTGGTGGTGGATCGGGCCAGGTTCAAATTTTTCTGACTCGCTAATAAATGAGCCGAGTTGGGTTGGTTCACTAAGTGACCAACCCGTGGTGGGCCGAACTAGGTGGCCCGTTTTGACAGCTTTAACTTAGACCACCAAAACTTTATGTAACATCACCATTATTCAGTAAGCATACTTCAACACATATCCCTCGTTTGCTCCCACTAATAAAGTGATCATCACAAAAGAAAAAACAACAAAAGAGACAACACAGTGAAATAGTGTTTAAAAGAAAACTCCATAAAGAATTTCATTCATCATATGTTAGTTCAATAATAAAACATTATATAACTCATAAAAACATATAATTAGTTGACTTTAGACTTAATTATGTCAATGAAGGTGTGCACTCATACTACTATTTATACTCTAGAGAGTTATAAATAATGGTAACTCGATCTACTGACATGAGGTTAATCTTCCACTCCTAAAATTCAAAAATTTAGGATAAAGACCTCCTATAATTCTCCTAAAATACAATAAAAAATGGAACTTAAATGAAAAGGTTGTGAATAAAAGTTAAGAATTATAATTTATGGAGAAAATATATATATATGAGTATGGTAAACGAGGGAATCCCATTGTATTGGTATTATATCGCCAAAAAACCAATTTCAAAACCAATTAAAAGAAAAATTTGACATTTTTTATATCACAATTATAAACTTAGAAATGATTAGAACAAATTCAGAGTTAAAATATAAATTATAAATGAGTTTAAAAAAATTACTCACGTTTTTTCTCTACAGTATACCTTTCCCAATTCTTACCATGAAATAATAATAAATAAATAATAATATACATGCTTTTTTCCTAAATAAGTTGGTTTGAAGATGTTGTCGAAGTTTTTACAAATTTTAGAAAATGAAATAATTTATTTGGCAATGGTACTGATAGTATTACTTTTTTGTTATAGTTTGTCAAGTTGATTTTTGTAAAGTAAGTTGAATCAGATTATTTTTGTTTTAATAGAATGAGACTTTCAAAAGTTGAATTATTGTATTTTGGTGAGAGAGCTTTGAGTTTAAAGAGAAGCAGAGGGGTTTATTAAAAAAACTCTATAATACTTAAGTTAATAAAAAAATAAAGATATGTTATAAATTATAATAATATGATGAAGGTAAAACATATCAAAATTGAGATTTATAGTTGAATATGATAATTAAGTATTTATTTCTTATATTTATAGATTTTCTAGGTTATAATAGTTTCTATTTACTTGAAGATATTAATATCCTATTGATATTAAATAATCAATAATTATTATATCATAATATTTTGAAAATATAATAAAAATTATTGTGTCTTAAAAATGCTAAATAATCAATTATTATATCATAATATTTTAAAAATATAATAAAATAA
Source organism: Vigna umbellata (assembly GCF_029865625.1). Classification (NCBI taxonomy): domain Eukaryota; kingdom Viridiplantae; phylum Streptophyta; class Magnoliopsida; order Fabales; family Fabaceae; genus Vigna; species Vigna umbellata. The sequence goes on along the minus strand of NC_142167.1, from coordinate 45,993,736 downwards.
ATTTTATTTTGAAATATTAAATAATCAATCATTATATCATAATATTTTAAAAATACAAATATAATAATTATTGTGGTGTAATTCAAACAATATTAAACTCGTTTTTTTCTGTTACTTTCTGTTACTGTATTATCAGTAACTAAACCTTGTATATAAGCTTTGCTTTTAAACGTTACAATATATCATTCATTCATATCTCACTGTTGCTGTTTTTTGCTCTCTTTCTGTATCCCGTTTCTCTGTTTCAATAGTGGTATCCAGAGCGTAGGTTGTAGAAACCTGTGAGTGACGTCTTCAACTTCCTTCACGGTGATACTGTGGTGGCTAAGGGCGTGGTTGAGACGGTTGAAAGAGATCAAGAAGATAGTTCTTGGGCAAGAAAAGAGAAGGTGTCATGGCCGATATTCCTGCTGCGAGTTTCCCTGTTCTCACAGATAAAAACTGGAGCAGGTGGAGTGCACAAATGAAAGTCTTGTTCCGTTATCAAGGCGTCAGTGCAATTGTGGAAGAAAGGGGGTATGAGTCTGGTCTTGGAGATGACACGGAGGAGCAGAAGGAGGAGCTTAAGAGGAAAGATGATAAGGCTTTGTTTATCATCCATCAATGCGTGGATGATGAGCATTTTGAGATGATTCAGAATGCAGCCACAGCAAGAGAGGCTTGGGGTATACTAGTGAGACGTCATGCCGGAGGAGATAAAATAAGAAAAGTGAAGTTACAAACGTTAAGGAGGCAGTATGAGCATCTGCAGATGGATGAAGGAGAAAAGGTGAGCGAGTACTTCAACAAAGTGTTGACGACTTCAAACCAAATGAAAAGATGCGGTGAAACGATTACTGATCTCATGGTCATAGAGAAGATAATGAGATCGTTGCCCCAGAAGTTTGATCACATTGTGGTGGCAATCGAGGAATCACGGGATCTTGAAAGGTTAAAAGTAGAAGAACTCCAAAGTTCTTTGGAGGCTCACGAGATGAAAATGCATGAGAGGAACTCTGTCCAGGTTAATGAGCAGGCTCTAAAAGTTCACCATGTCAAGAATGATGAGAAAAAGAATGTTAAGCAGTGGAAAGGTAAGTCAAGAAAAGGAAAATGGAGGAAAGAAAGTAGTGGTGCGGATGAATCAGATGAAAAATCAGATTCTGTAGAAAAGAAGAACAAATTTGAGAAGGGTTGGAAAAAGAAAGATAAACGAAACATTGAATGCTTCAACTGCCACAAACTCGGGCATTTTGCATACGAATGTTTCTCTGGAAAAGGCAAACAGAAGAAAAGATTTCAAGGTAAAGAAGCTCACATTGCGCAAGAAGAATCAGATTCAGAGCCATTGACCTTGATGGTAATGACAACTACTGATTGCATGGAACCGTTGACCAATAATTGGTATCTTGATTCGGGCTGCTCAAACCACATGACGTATAACCGGGAATGGCTGATTAATTTTGACAGCACCAAGAAAAGCAGAGTCAAGTTTGCAGATAATAGTACGTTGATGGTTGAAGGTATGGGCGATATAATCATTAAACGAAGAAATGGTTCACAGGCAGTTATTTCCAATGTTTTGCTTGTTCCGGCAATGAAGTGTAACCTTCTTAGCATTGGGCAGCTAGTCGAGAAGGGATATACTGTGATCATGGGAAACAATGATAGGGTGGAGCTTTTTGACAATCATAAGAAGCTGATTTTGAGAAGCAAAATCTCAAAGAACAGAACCTTTCAAGTCAGTTTGGAGGCGTTTGAAAATCTACAGTGTTTTTCTACTGTAAAGGAAGAAGATAGTTGGTTGTGGCACTTACGTTTTGGTCATTTGAACTTCAGAGATTTGCAGAGGCTTGGTGCGAATGGTATGGTGTCAGGTATGCCAAATATATCTTTACCAGTAAATGCATGTGAGTCGTGTTTGATAGGAAAGCAAACCAGAAAGCCTTTCAAAACTCAGTCAAAGAAGAGATCGAAGGAGTGTCTTGAGATAGTATATTCTGATGTCTGTGGTCCGATTGAGGTACCCTCTTTGGCAGGCAACAGATATTTCCTTGCATTTGTTGATGAGCATAGCAAAATGATGTGGGTGTACTTGATCAAAGCAAGAAGTGAAGTCCTGGAATTGTTCAAAAGGTATAAGACTCGTGTAGAAAAGGAGAGTAGTAAGGTGTTGAAAATTCTCAGAACAGATGGAGGAGGAGAATACACCTCACTTGATTTTGAGAGCTTTTGTCAGAATAATGGAATCACGCATGAAGTTATCGCACCTTATACGCCGCAGCACAATGGTGTGGTGGAAAGGAGAAACCGCACCATCATGAATATGGCAAGATGTCTCATAAAAGAAAAAGGGTTGCCACGAGAATTTTGGGCAGAAGCTGTGTCAACAGCTGTGTACATATTAAACAGGTGTCCTACAAAGAAAGTAGAGGGTAAAGTTCCACTTGAAGTCTGGACTGGGGAGAAGCCATCTGTAACGCACTTTAAGGTGTTCGGATCGTTATCATTCGTGCATGTTGCAGACCAGAAGCGATCCAAACTCGAAGATAAGGGAGAGCCGATGATGTTTGTAGGATATCATGTGACTGGAGCGTATAAATTGTATGATCCAGTCAACAAGAAGATGGTGATTAGTAGAGATGTCGTCGTGTTGGAGAATGAACAATGGGACTGGAAACACATGCATTCAAGCTTGAAGAAGACACTGGTGCATGGACTAACAGATGAGTTTATACAACAGAGAAATGAACCAACCATTGAAAGCAGCAGTCTTGGTTTTAATGAAACATTGCAGAGACCAAGGAGACAAACGGTAAGACCATCACGATTTTCTGACTATGAGATATATTCAGATGCAGAGATAAGTGAAGAAGGAGATGTGCTACATATAGCACTTATGGCTGGGGCAGAACCCGTGGAGGTGGATGAAGCTTTAAAGCAACCCGTGTGGAAGGAAGCAATGATTGATGAGCTTCGATGAATCGAGAAAAACAAAACATGGCAACTTGTTGATCTGCCACCTGGAAAGCGGTGTATCGGTGTGAAGTGGGTCTTCAAACGAAAACTAAACCCAGACGGCACTGTGTCAAAGCATAAAGCAAGGTTGGTAGCCAGAGGGTTTCTGCAAAAACAAGGTGTGGATTTTACTGAAGTCTTTGCCCCTGTAGCCAGGTTGGAGACCATTCGCTTGGTTGTTGCAATTGCATGTGAAAGAAATTGGCAGCTGTTTCAATTGGATGTTAAGTCGGCATTTTTGCATGGAGCATTGGAGGAAGAAGTGTTTGTTCATCAACCTCCTGGATTCAGTGAAAAGGGTAAAGAACACATGGTGTATAGACTGCACAAAGCTCTATATGGTCTAAGACAGGCACCCAGGGCCTGGAATAAAAGGATTGATTCGTATTTGCTTGATCTCGGCTTCAACAAGTGTATTGTTGAACATGGAGTATATGTTAAAGCCTCGGGTGGAGAATTGGTAATCATCTGTTTGTATGTAGATGATCTTTTGATAACAGGTTCAAATATAGAAGATATTGAAGATTTTAAGAAGAAGATGCAGACTGAGTTTGAGATGACAGATCTCGGCAAACTCAGTTATTTTCTTGGAATGGAATTCGTGCATACCGAGGCTGGGATGATTATGCATCAGCGTAAGTATGTGAAAGATCTGCTTGAGAGATTTAAAATGAATCAGTGCAACGCTGTGAAAAGTCCATTGGAGGTAAATGTCAAGTTGATGAATGATGATGCAGAGGAAACAGTAAATGAAACGGTGTATAAACGAATGATTGGATCACTGAGATTTTTGTGCAATAGCAGACCTGATCTAGCATTCTGTGTTGGTATAATGAGCAGATTCATGAATCAGCCCAGGAGAAGTCATTTACTCGCTGTGAAACGCATAATCAGATACATAAAGGGCACTTTGAATACTGGAATCTTATTTCCTTATGGAAGAAAGAAACGTGAGCTGGAGTTGATAGGTTTTTGTGACTCGGATTATGGAGGAGATTTGGTAGAAAGGAAGAGCACTTCAGGATACATCTTCTTCCTGAACGATGCACCTATCTCGTGGTGTTCAAAGAAGCAGTCCATAGTTGCACTGTCCAGTTGCGAGGCTGAATATATAGCAGGATGTTATGGAGCTTGCCAAGGTATTTGGCTTAAAGAACTACTGTCAGAACTGAAGGTTACGAGGGAGAATGCTGTGAAATTAATGATGGACAATACCTCTGCCATCAATCTGGCAAATAATCCTGTAAAGCATGGGAGAAGCAAACATATAGAAGTGAAGTACCACTTCTTACGAGACATGGTGAATAAAGAGAGAATTGAGCTCTCACATTGCAAAACTGAGGAGCAGTTGGCAGACGTGTTTACTAAAGCTTTGACTGGTGAAAGATTTGATTTTCTGAAAAGAAGAATTGGTGTTGTTTCTCTGAATGAAGTTTGAATTAAGGAAGAGTATTGTGGTGTAATTCAAACAATATTAAACTCGTTTTTTTCTGTTACTTTCTGTTACTGTATTATCAGTAACTAAACCTTGTATATAAGCTTTGCTTTTAAACGTTACAATATATCATTCATTCATATCTCACTGTTGCTGTTTTTTGCTCTCTTTCTGTATCCCGTTTCTCTGTTTCAATAATAATAAATGATTATATTATGACATATTATCTGTAAAAAATTTAGAAATATTTCATAAGATATTTAAATTTAAATTTTTTAAACAACTAGAATTTCTCAAATTTTCCAACAAAGTTGTATTGCCTTCTCCCAACGCCTCTAATAAATTAAAATAATATTAGATACACATAATAGAACCACTGGATAAATCATTTTCAAAAGGTTTTAACTCCTTTTTATTACTTTTCGAATTTCAGAATCCAAAGAGATATAAGATAATAGGAGATAGCAAATAATATTCTGTTACTTCAAACCAGTTTCATTAATATCAGAATTCGAACATCCAACTTTCAATGTTTGAAACAGTATCTCAAAATTACAGACATCCATGGAAACGATAATTTTAAATTACACTCATTATCTATATATCTTCTATATTATCTTTTTAAAAGATATAACATAAAAAAAATCTTATATCTTCATCTTTTGTCAAATCCTATCATATTTTTTTTTATATATATTCTTCCATTCTGTCAGTTTCAAAGACATACACATAGCGTCTTAAATTTTTTGGGATCAATGGAAAGAAAGAATTCAATGGAGTTAGAAGGAGAAGTAGATCTCACTCTCTCACTCAAGTGTGGTGGATCAGAAGAAACAACAACGTCTTTCTTTTTCCTAGGATCAGAGAAAACAACAATACCTTTCCTTTTCCTAGGATCAGAGGAAACAACACCTTTTCTTTTCCTAGAAGACTCTTTTCAATCAAACCTACCTTTAATGCAAACAGATTTTCCTAACCTTGATCTTAGTCTTAACCTAAACCCTAACCCTAATTCTTCTTTGGCGTCATTTTCCAACGACAACAACACCTATCTTTCGTTAGCATCTTGCAACCACAACGCCAACCCTCCAAACGCACCTGCTAAAGCGACCGAAAATGTTTCCTCAGAAAATTCTTTGGCGTCATTCTCCGACAACAGCAACACCAATCTTTCATCGTCATCTTCCAACGACAACACCAACCCTCCAAATGCACCTGCTGAAGCGGCAAAAAATGTTTCCACAGTTAGACGCTCTTTGGGTAAGTCTCGTCGGACTTCATGTACTCGACGGAGCAAAGGAAGGAGCGAAACTGTTCCTGCGTTGTTTCCTTGGGCGAAGAATCAGCGAGCTAGCGTCCACAGTAAGGAATATCTATTGGAGAATAATATCAACACCATCAAAGGAAAGGTTCACTGCAAGAGGTGCGAGCATGAATTCGAGTTGAGTCTGAATTTGGAAGAGAAATTGAATGACTTATGTCAATTTATTAGCAAAGGAAAACATAGGTGGCATAATAGAGCTCCACATGTTTGGACGAGTCCGGTGTTCCCAAAATGCCCTATTTGCGGAAGAGAAAGCAGCAGCAGACCCATCCTTGCCAAAAACAAAAGGAGATTAATTGGTTGTTTTTATTGCTTAGCCAGATGCTTGGTTGTTGCACACTTAATCATCTCAAATATTTCTGCAAGCACAATGAGGTCCATCGAACTGGTGCCAAAGATCGTCTTCTTTATGATACCTATAAGATTCTGGTCAATCAGCTCGTACCTGGTTTTTTTGTTTGATTGTCATTAGATTTTGTCTCGTTAGGAACCACTTTTGTGACTAAGTTTTGTCTTAATATCAAGATTTGTTTATTTGTTTTAGATTTTCATGTTAGTTTTCTAATTGAAGTTAGTTTCAAGCGATGTTTATTTATGATTCAGTATCACTTTGATTGTATAAAGGTTCTTATATACGTTGCTTTTTCAAGAAATATTAGCTTTTCAACACAATATTTTACCTAATATATGGTTGGAAGTCTCGTTTCACTAAAAATAAGACCAATTTATAATATATAAGTGAGGTCCAAACTTTACTTTATAAGCCGGTTTTGTGAAACGAGTTAGACTGAAACTCACCTTCTAAGTCATGATTAGAATCAGCTATGAGTTTATCTCAATTATTATCATATAGCTTACCTTGGGTTAACCTTACAGTATTAGAGGAAAATATATTGTAAAAGCTAAGTGAAAATAATGAATGTATAAAATCATATAAGAATCATATTTTCTAATCAGTGAACTGTTGCATATTCAAAGTAAGTTGCACCAGAATTAATAAATCATTGGTGTTGAACTATACTTATAACTGGGAAACATCTCTTACAATCTTTTACAATCTGTTTTTGAAATTTAATTTTACAGTCTGGTTTTCTGTATACATTAACCATTTTTTATTTTGAGTTTCATAATATCAAAATGTCTAACTTGGTTTGAGTTTTAATTTATATCTTATACGGTAGAATAATAGGTTATATTTTTTTCACATAACAAATATTGTCAATAATTTTGCTTTAGTATATAATAACTGTAAATATATCGGTACTAACATATTAAATATGTTTCTGTTTATATTTTATTCAGCGGAGTTAAATGGTCAACATGGCTGACTTATACAAACAATCAAGTGAATATATTTTTATTGTTTTTAACTAATATATATTTTTCGTTTAGTTTAATACAAAGAAATTAGTATACTTTAATATAAACACTGTTTATTATAACTTAAGAAAACAAATTAATTATATATAATAAATTTTCTATTTAAAAACATTATTTTAGTAGAGAAGGGAAAATTAAAAAAAAATGCATGCGACAACATTCAAATTTTATTTGGCATGGTTTTATTTTGTTTCTTTGACAACCATAGTTCACACAAGGGCGACATAATAAAAAATAGTAATAATGACTATTTAACACCCAAATTTATTCGTGTGAAGAAAAGTTTTTATTTTGAAAAAATAATAATAGTTGTAAAATTTGCAATGCAATATTTTTACAATTAATTTCAAATTAAATAAAATTAATTAAAAATAATAATAAAACAAAATACAGATTAATTAGGAATTAAAAAAATGTATGACGGAAATAAAATAAATTAAAGAATTTTCGTTTATTATACTTTGTATGTGTTATTCTATGCACTTCCACATATTTCTGCTCAACGGATTCCAAAAATCTGTTAAAGAAAAAATTATTTAATAAATTTTGAAATTTATTAAAAAGTTTTCAAAGATTTTAACAATTTATTGAAAAAAAAATTATTTAATAAATTTTAAAATCTAATATTGAAGAAAAAAATATTGAACTGATTTTGAAATATGTTGAAATACAAAAAAGATATAGGATTTTTTGAATTGCGAAAATAATTTTGGAATTTTCAAAAGATATGAGGGTGCAGAGATAAATGTGTGGAGGTGCAGGAGAAATACTCATGTGGCGGGGTTGTGGTTTGGGTTACGAGTGGGCTGGATCGAAAAGCCCAATTAGCCAGCGAAATAGGGGTCGAGGCATTCACCAGCAGAAGGTATCACTCGTTCTTCTCCTCCGTTCTCTTCCTCTCTAGTCTTTCTTTCCTGTTCTTATTCTTTCAAACCCAAAACCCTCCGGCAGCTATAGGAGGTTGGGCGGCCAAGGGCGAGCGGTAGGGCATTGAATGCTGCTGGTAACGGTGGGTGAGTGAATTGGAGTTAAGGCGTGGGGGTTTTCGTTTTGGAGGCGCTAGGAGGAATTCTAGGTGGGTGAATGCGGGTTTCCGTTTAAGTCTCGGTGGTGATGATTTCTATAATTGATACAAAATGTTAAGTTGGATTCTAATACATGATTAGTGTTATCAGATTTCTTGCTATATCACTGAATCTGCAACTAACGAGATCTTTTACAGGGACGCGTCTTATATCTCTTTATACCGTAACTTACCCTTCCATTATACAATCAATTCTGTTTCTTCATGGGAACTATTCAAACCTTCGTTCATTTATTAGCATGGGTTTCTATTACATGGTCGCCTGGAATTGCTCATTCACTTTCACCTCTGGTTAGTAAAAAAAACCCTTTCTTTATAAATGATCTTCCCTTGTCTTTGATGAAATAGAAATTGATGGCACAACCTTGCAGCATTATGATATGTTTTATTTTCTTTTAATTTTGTCAAATGATTTCTTGCATTTTCAGGTTATGGATTCCGAAAAATTTTCTCCCATGAATAAATTTCTGATGCAGTCCTATTATGACAGACACACCAATTTACACAATTCCGATTTCGAAAACTTTGTGTCTCAAGAAGTCACTTCTAGCTTGTGTGAAGTGCTTCCAGATAATCATGATCTTGTTTGGAGATTGTCAGATATAAAGCGCAATCTTACGGGTGAAGGTTCCCATCGTAGTGTGTCGACATTGATCAAATTTCAAAGCCAACATTTAAAGTCTCTGTCTGAACTGTTGAGCCACTCATGTGAACTCATAATTATTGAAAGACTTCCTTCCGGAGTTTTTGCTGACCCATTTGAGTTACAACATCTTGTTCATCGTGGTGGTAAATACTCTATCTACATTTGTTATTCATATTTGTACAGAAAAATGTAAAAGAATTTCATATTTGTAATTTTAGGATTGTCAATTTGTTTCTTTTGAGTTAGTTACACTTTGTATTGCAGTGTTCAGTGACATAGCTGTCTTTGGTGATACAAATTTGGAGCTACCTTCATTTTTGTCCAATCGTTCTGTTGTTGAAATTCACTTAGTTGTAGACCCAAATATATTTCAAAAGCCAACTGATATCAAGACTGAGCTTCCCTTGCATGCTCGATATCAAGTAAGATTGTTATGTTTCAGTTACTTTACCACATTCGTCTAAGCTTGTCTTTGAAATCTAATGTTCTACAAAAACAGTAGCAAATTACGAAGGAATTGTCAGTTTATCACCATGATAATTGCTTCAACTAGACATCCAAATGATAATTATAAACAAGTTGAAGCAACATCACCTAGGCTAATTACTTTTTATTTACCACCGATTCTAATATTGTAATACTATGCTAATAACACTAATTTGTTCCTCTGCAAATAAAACGAATGTGGCTTTAAAAAAATACTATAGCAGTACGAGGATCGTTATCAACTTCTAAATTTCTCCCTTGTTTGAAATTTACTCGAGTTCTGTTAGTTTGAGTATGAGACGACCAAAAAAAGGAGGAATGAGACTGCATATTTAGTTATAGTCACAAAACTTTACTTAACATAAGAGAATATATTGGAAAGCAAATGTGAGAGGTGTATTAGTAACATTTGTCATACTAGTGTTATTACATGTCATTTAGCAGGGTACACTATAGAATATGACACTGCCTTTGAAAGGTTTTTTGATAGGAGATTTTACGAAAATTTAGTACTAATGAAATGTGAATAAGTCCATATAAGAGGTCAAGACATCATTTTCAATAAAAAATCTTAAGACAATAAGTTTGTGGATCATTTTACTCATATATTAGTCATTTTATTCACTTTTACATAACGTGAAACTTTCAACTTACCTTGAGTTCTTAACAATGTCTCTCTTTAAGTGTGAGTCGGAACATCTTTCCCTCGAGTACGAGTGTCTTAGTAGTAATAAACTCTTAAAACTTTTAGGATTTTTCACCTACTTTATACTTTTAGAATGAACCATCAGCTCTGGTATTATTGTAAGATATTTTGATAGGAGATTATGAGGGTATCAATAAGGGGTGAAGCAACCCATGTAAGAGACCAAGACACAATTTTAAATCAAAAACTTTCAGACAATAGATTTGTATGTTTTATATATATATATATATATATATATATATATATATATATATATATATATATATATATATATACACTGGTTATCTTATTTTGCCAAACATAAAACTTCCTACTCACATTGAATTCTTTAAGAGTCTGAACTAAATCATTTCTCTCTCTTTTTGCAGTCTCTAAATGAAACTGGGTACTCAACAGTTGAATTTGGTGCACCGGATATGTTAGTTCGTTGTAGCACAAAGGACAAGGTGGAAAATCACTATTGCTTCTTCCAATTGGAAAAAGGTGATGCTAATGTCTACGACAGTCATATTGTTTGGAGAATACCTTCTGGCATAAATAAGCATGTTGGTCTTGTTTCTACGGTTACATTTACTGCAGCTTTGTTATCAACTCTTACAATTGTTGTTGCATCGTTATATTATTTCAAATAAATGGTTGAAAAAAGATTTAAGAACATCGTGACAATATTGATTTAAATTAAAGAAGAAAAGTCTGAGAGGAATTTTAGCATTGGAAAGGGGCAGGATGATCCAAATTTAAGCATACAATGGATAAAACAATTAATAACAAATATTAAAAGTATGAAAATATAATATAGTTGACTAAAAACAATTAATAACAAATATTAAAAAATATGACATTATAACATAGTTACTTAAATGTATCATGTATATATATTTAGAGATGGCAATCTGTTTTTGAGAATAATATTGTTTAAATTTGTCTTTGTTTTAATGAGAATCTTCGTATTGACTGAATATAAGCACATATATGAGTAATATTATTTTTTTCAATTGAGTGATATTATTTTTTTCAATTGAATATAAGAACAGAAATAACTATATACATATATGTTCCGGTGTTCATACTTTGTATTCCATAATTTTTTTAAGTAATATATATCAACATTAATATGGGTATGAGAATGAGACTTAATATGGTTCTTTTTCTCTTACTCATGTTGATGATAATATATATTTATCCTCGTTTTGTTTTTGTTTAAATTAAATTGTTTATTAATATATATATATATATATATATATATATATATATATATATATATATATATATATATATATATATATATATATATAAAAGATATTTTTCACTCTTTTTATCTTGAATGAGAATTTGACACTCCACCATGTAAATTACTAATTCAATAATCACATTGTATCGACTCTTTATGTTGCTATGTTGATATTTCACTAAATCATATAATTTTGAACTAAGAGTACAGTGAAATAAAATAAAAGATAACCTCTATTTGTACATCCATGGGTGATCTAGAATTACACTTTTAAATCAAATTTAACTCCAATTTAATCTATATTTTATTTTACAATCTTCTAAAAATTTGTTAGTTTGTTTGAATGATACATTAAGTTCAGCTTAAGTTGTTGGATTCCTAAGGCTATGTGAATTTTGTCAAAATCTAAAACTAAACTCAGAATTTTTGTCAAAATCTATTATATACTTTTATATGACTTAAGGGTTAATTACAGAGAAGTTGAATATATTTTTCTGTTATAACTTTTTGACACACCTTTTCTAAAAAAAATATATAATTTATTATTTCATAATTTTATAATTTCATAATTATACAATTTCATAATTTTCTAATTTTTTTATTTTAAAATTTTAAAAATTATAATTTCATAAGTTTATACATTTATAGTTTTATAAAATAGTAAAACTATAAAATTATAAAAATTAACTTTAAATATTTGTATTTTTTTTATTCAGATATATAGTTTTTACCGTCGATATATAAATTTTGATATATATTAACTTCACCTAAGTGTTATAACATAATTGATTTGAATTTTTAGGCTTTATGTGTGTAGTTGGATGAACTGATTATCACACCTACATTTTGGTATGAGTTGGGTCAAATTTAATAATCACCCCCACATCACATAAATACTCTTTTCTAATTGTCCTCTTTTGAATGAATGAAAGAGACAAAACTGTCCCTACAAACTTTATACAAACCAAATTTCAAACTGTACTACTAGTTGAGGTATTTATACTAATATTTTAATTTTTCATATAGTAATAAATTCATAGATGTGAAATGATAAACTAAACTAAATTAAACTATTTGAACTGAATTATTCAAAGTACTTTCTAAACCTATTTATATCATGATTTATTAAAATAAACTAAACTAAATTAAACTATTTGAAATATTGATTACCTAAATTATTTCAACTAAACATTCTATTTTAAGTTGTTTATTTATTTTATTTAACTTATTTTTATTACTGATAATTTTTTTGATAAATTTCTCAAATTTTAGAAACAAAACCACAACTTTTCGTCTGATTAAGGGTAAACATCTAACAATACAGGTTATAATTTAAAAACTGAGGAGCTTTGTCGTAACTTTTAAAAGATTGCACCATTGTATTATTAAAAATGAAATTCTTTTTTGTTGAAAGAATGGATATCATAATATTTTCCCTTTTGATTAAGTATCAGTCTTGGTAAAAATGAAATATAAGTTATTACAATGTTACGAGTCATTTTCACATAATGTTTTCTTTTTATGATTTTGTTAAATTTACCATGAAACTTCTCTTTCTTTGTACTTATTTGAGTATCAATTTTTGTGGGGTTGGAAAGAGATGTGTTTTTAGTTTTTGATTATTAGATTTGTAATAATGTTCTTTCAATAAATTTGGTAATGATTGATTTATTGTTTTATAATTTTTAAATTTATAAATGACATATTAAGTTTTTGTTTACACTACTACAGAATTGCTCATAGATAGCGCTCAATAGATAGCGCTTTTTTAAATAAGCGCTATCTATACATATGCGAAACAACAGATAGCGCTTATTTAAAAAAACGCTATCTATATCTATGACAATAGATAACATTTTTTTAAAAAAGCGCTGTCTATAGATAATTAATATTATTTTTAAAATTTATAATTTAAAAAAATCTAATAAATAGCGTTTTTTATTTAAAAACGCTATCTGTTATATACCTTGAAAATGTTTTAAAAAGAGGTTTTCGGTTCCCCTTGTCAGCGTGCTTCTTTTACGTTTCTTCTTCAAGCTTCTTCTTACCTTCCTAAATTTTCAGTTTCACTTATTCATGAAACCCACTACGCCCAAATTTAACTTTCAATTTGCCCCCAAATTTCAAATCGAATCGTACTTGCCTCCAAATTTCACTTCGTGCTTACCCTGAAACTTTTCACCCTTTCACTTCTTTCCCTCGTTTGTTGTTTTTCAAAATCTCTCCTTCTCTTCTCTCCTTATTTTTTCAGCAGTAACTCTAAAAATGCCTTTCTTGTGCATCCTTCGTCTGAATCCGACGTTTCCCTCCTTTTCTTCTCTCCTTCGTCGTGAGCGAAACCAACCACAAGTAAAACCTGTCATCGTTGGGACCCAACCCGCTAGTGAGCCTACCGTCGTGATGCTGCCATCATTGAAGGGGGTTGCTCCTGCACCGGTCAGCCACATTTGCTGCCTTGTTGGGTTGAAGGGGTCATTTTCCCCAATTTCTTCACCAGTTGCGTTTCTCATAACATAAATCTGAGTGGGGTGTTCAGATTTTCCCTAATCCCTTTACCCATTCACGTTTCTGTCCTTTATAGGAATTAAATTGGTATTTACTCAATAATAGTTAAAGATCAAATTAGACTATGATATAATACCTCTGTGATGGAATCCAGACACTTCCGTGCTATCGACACATTGTCTCTGTTTTAATCGCTGATTGTTTCGATTTTTCACCCTTTCCATCCGAAACATCAAGATGAGGTTACTAACTTCATTCATTCCTCTAATTATTTTTTTAATACTTTTTTGTAGGGTTTTAAGCTTTTTCTCCTTTCACGATTTTGATAACTTGCTCTACTTCTAGGGTTTTTGACAGGACTCATTGTCATTCAAACAGTCATGCCTTGGTACATATAAAATTGTGGGTTCCTTTATATTTCAATTTTCATGAATCCACGATATTAATTTTTTCTTGATCAGTTTTGCATTGCAGGTATGGCTTTGTGGATTCTCTGATTTTGGGTGATATATAATGTTTTTATTGGTGATTTTTGAGTGTAAGAGGGTTTAAGATGATTTAATATGTGAATTTGTGGATATTTTATTTAGAAAAAGATGATTTTAATGTTGATTCAAAACCACTTTGCAATTTCATGTAATCTAGTAGAAGTAGCAACAAAGGTATACTCTCACATTTTAAACTTAGAATTGAAATTTGTACTTATCATGCTTTTTCTGTAAATTTAGAGTACTTATTTTTCCACTGAAAATTGGTTCTGGCACTGTGATTTTTTTCTCATTTGTAGTCCCAAAATTGACTTGGCATGCTTTTTCTGTAAGCTTTGATCGTGTAATTACTACTCTGTATAAATAACGAATTCTGCCAAAGTTCAATGGTTCATTGATTTTAATTCCATTGCAGGATTTATTTGAGAAGAAAGAGATGTGGCCTTGTGAAGCTTGTGGGTTGAACCTTCCTTATAAGATGTTAAAGAAGAAAAAGGATTTAAGGGTCGGGAGCCAATTCCTATGTAGAACATGAAAGAGTTTGTATATCATTTTCTTCTCATAGATTGTATTTAGTTCTGGAACTAAAACATCATAATTCAAGTTCTGGACTTGTTTAGAATTTTTTTCCAGTCCCTAAAATCACTTTGTTTTTCAGTTAACAAAATCAAAGCATTATTGTGGCATATGCAAGAAAGTTTGGGATCTTCAGATAGTGGAAGTTGGGTAAGTAGCTAAATCTTGTTAACTAATTAAGGTTACTCTGTTATATGCTCAAAAGACTATATTGGTTAATATTAACCTTTTCCTTTTACCTTTGCGGATGTCCCCTCCAAATTAGGTGCACTGTGATGGATGGAGAGGAGTGTGAGTGCATGCAAAATGTGACAAAAATTTTAGCAACCTTTTCAAGGTTTACCCATTACTTGATATTTTGTCTCTTTGGAGGAAGAGGGTAGAGGACCATGAAGAACATTGGAAGAAGTTGTTAAAAGGGATGTCACGGGGAATAATTCTCTAAGGATTTGTTTTTTGACTGTACCCAATGGTATCATGTAATCCATATAGTTGACATAGTTTAATGAATTAAGAATTTTGTTGTTGTTTTCAGCTTAATAGTATGGCATTTTAGCATTATGATAAACTGGAAAAAAAGAATTTTACAATTCTTTCATGATGAATCAACCATTGATAAAATATAATTCATTATCTTTGAAGACTAGTTGCTTCCATTTTTATAATCTAGAGCTGGAATAAGTGGAGCAAGATCCAGATTTCATAATGGTGTCTCGCCAATTCAAAGCTATTGCTATGGAGCTTATTTATGTTTTGGAGTTGGTAAAGCTTTTACCTTCAGCACTTAACATTTACTAAAAATATAGAATTTTGATTTGAGTATTTAGCTCTAGAAAACCTAGGATAATATAAATATTAGTTGAATATTACCATTTCAGTCTATGCTTGCCTAAAATATTTTGGGTTATTCATGTTAACTTCTGTTTTATAGTTATATGTATAAACTATTAATTTTAATATTTTGGGATTGTCATCTTTTTGTGTTGCATTTGTATTTAATTACTAAAAATTCCTTGCTTGTTTGTAGAAACAAAGAACTGGTTGAAGGGTTGCAATTAAGGGTCACCTTATGAGTGGAAAGTTTACAGGTGAGTAATCTTCCTTTTGTGTTTGAACATGATTATTAAGAAAGTATACTTTTAGCTTCAATTGATCTAATGATACTTATGTAGTTCTCAGTTTTATATTTTTTACATTGGAAAGTACTTTGAATGGCTGTTATGGAATCCCATGGGTTCATTATAAGGGCTGGCAAGGAGATTTTTACATTTTGGTAAGATATATATAGTCATCGTCACAACGGCTTCATGTTACTTTCTAGTTATATATTTATGATTTAATTGTCTTTTTTCTCTTAATAATTAGAAAAGTACTTAATATGGTGTATTTTCTGGTAACTGGTAACAACTATTTGAAATTCTCTAATGCTTCTGTGCCATTTCGAATTGATACATAACATGTTTGATCATACTTATTTTCTGCAGGTTAATTCTATATGGATGGTACAATTTTAAGATTTGGGGAGTTGAAGGGAGTAGGGGCAATGATTGAACAAGTTAAGGGGTTTTCGTATTCAGTTTTTTCTCTTCATGGTGCAAGCCCTTTCCTTCCAACAGCAGATGGTGATGTGCAAGAGAAGCATAATGAATCAATAACAACTACTTAGAAGAGCAAGAAGTCATGATGGAGAGTTTTGAAATATTAGTGTATTAGTAGTTATGAACATTCTTTTAGATACTTTTCTCTTTTTCATATTTTTCTTAATATTTTATATTTTTTTTTTATAATAGAACCAATAAATTTGTATATAATAAAATCAATATTTTATATTTTCTTTTGAATTTTTATTTTTTGAAATATTTTATTAATTTTTTTTAAAAAAAAATTAGACCAATAGATAGCGCTTGTTTAAATAAGCGCTATCTATTGTCAGACACCAATAGATAGCGCTTTTTTTCGAAGCGCTATCTATTAATAGATAGCGCCATCATAGATAGCGCTTAAAAGGCGCTATCTATGATAAAAAAAAGCGCTATCTATGCACTTTTTTGTAGTAGTGTTAGAAAAGTGAATTCAAAATTTTGTTTGGATTAAGGATAAAAATAATAAGGAGAGACTACTCTTTATTTTGTGTGGTTTTAATGTAAATTATGTTTTTAAAACTTCGTCAATTTAGAGTAATGTTAGGATGCATATGACATTGTTGTTGAAATTACATTTTAAAGAGTATGTAAATGTGATTATATTAATTTTTAGAATAATAATGGGAATGTTGACATTTGTACATTTAAATTGATTTTAATTCCTTATTTTGATAAAGTAATGTTATATTCTATTTTTACCTCAACTTGGACATGTATTTATTGAAATTTCATGTCTGTTGTTATCAATTTATATGATTTTTCTTTTTTTATGGTTAATGAGAATGAGGATGTGTCTAATTGTACTTTGAACGATATTAACATTCTTTCTCAAAAAGTTGTTAAAAAACTTTACTCTTTTAATATGAAATGTGTGGATTGGGAATTTAATTTAGTTGGATATTGTTCTTCACCTAAACCTTTGGTGTAACATCCCAAAAATTCACCCTAAAAATTAAAATTTATATTCAAAACTTAAATGTTGTAATAATACATAACATCCCGAACATAAACTAAAATCTATACATCAGTTTTAAGCTCAGACGCAACTGCAAAGATAACCTTGAATCCTTCTAATTCGATCTTCCATCTCTTCCTCCATTTGCACAGGATCACGTGACAATCCTTCAACTGCTCCCGTATAACATCACACATTATACGATCATCGCATTCACATGCACAAACAAGCAAAGTAAGGGTGAGCTAACCTGAAACACATCATTTATAAAACTTGCATAGTTATTTCAACACAAATATCATATGATAATTAAATCAGACATCCTCAAACCAACGTACCACAATTCCTGTTGGACACTCATCCCATAATACCTAATAATCAATCCAGTACACAATAGACTCTCATCCGGATGATACATTGATGAGCAAATCAATGGAAGGTGCCCCACTTGTGATTTCATTCTTAGTCCCCTCAATATATCCACAATCAACCACAGATCAAGACATCCTACTACAGTGCACTCAACCTCAATACATACCCAGATATCATATCATTACTGAATCAAACGATAAATCAACGAACTTATATTACATCGGATACTGTTTATACGAACATTAAGATTGATCACTTAAGCTCGAAACTAAACATCAACGCTATTATACCGAATACCATTAGGTTGAATACCAAAAGATCAAACGCTGATTAAGATCAAGTGCTTAGACTTCACGTTAAGACAGTGTACTCTACTAGAACAATTACTATTACTTCGAACACTATTCGAACGATTGCTCAAAGATCAAATCTCGCACACCACAGATTAAGTACCCTTCAGACGAACACTTAATTGATCACTTTACTGGATTTAATTCTATCTGAGGGTAACCTCATCGAGACCGGATGTTCCCTACGTACAACCACTAACTATTAATGATCCTTACCTGAGACAATCATCATCCGACCCGAGCATTACCTATGAATGATCACTTCCTGAATCATGCATCATCACAACTAATCACTATTTATTAATCGATTGTTACCTCAACGACTATCAAGGCTGGTCACTCCCTATAAATGATTACATCCTCAGAGCAACATCACCAATAAAGATCATTCCCTAAGAACCATCGCTACGAGACAAAACACTATAATAAAGAACGCTTGAGTCTGGGTTAAACACCTAGAGTACTCTGCTGAACACCTCAGTACTGACCGAACGTAATCAAACTAAACCTCAGGTTACCAAATTAAGATCGGACGCTAGCTACCTCAGATCCACTAACATCAAGATCAACTGTTACCTAATAACACTCGCTACCAGAAAATAAATAACACGAAGACCGAACGTCGTTAGTAAGAACGCTCGTTACTACCTATAGATCCAACAAGTTTTACTTCCCGTCTCTCTCTTGAAGTATTCCAAATCCAACTTTATCTGCACTACCATCTCTCCCGTATCTGTACGACTATCACAGTTAGAAGCCACAGCCACAACATGCAGATGAATAACTAGAATTATCACATTATAAACCCACTACAAATACTATAACAATCCCCATGATAAATCGACTCACATGACTCTGCAGACTAGTCTTTCATAAACTGATGTCGTTTACTTGTAATTCGTCGTCATAACCTGCTCTCAATAACAGGCGACCCGAGCCGTCATCCATCGCGACTTCAGACCTATCTCCCCGACTCCTCAAGGACTAACGAGTAAAAACATCGATACTACGCGTAACGATGCACTATACTCAACACGAGCCGAAGTCAGTGGGCGAGACATTCACCTCCTCGCGCAGAAGAAGGTGACACTCGAATCTCCGTCTCACGCGTGAGACTAGCAAAAATGCTAAAAAGACCGACGAAGTTACAAGTAAATAACATAGTGTATGTACCACCTCTAACCGAATAAACGTGCTCAATCACGAAGTCATACATATTCTCAATAATATGTATAACTAGAATAAACGTGCTCAATCACGAAGTCATACATATTCTCAATAATATGTATAACTAGAATAAACGTGCTCAATCACGAAGTCATACATATTCTCAATAATATGTATAACTAAACCAATATTGGATCAAAGAAATAACCCACAATTCTCAATAATTGCTTCAAAATACTCCCACGGATTCATGCATTGCCGAACGTTATTTCCAACTCTGATACTGTCTGAACGAACGTTCTGAAATCGATCCTCATAAAAGGCCGAACGCTGCCGATAAACACCAAACCTAATCGAGCTCCAAGGACGAACGCTCACAGACCAAGGACGAACGCTCACAAACCAAGGACGAACGTTCACAAATCAAGGACGAACGCTCCCCAAAACCAAGGCCGAACGCTCCCAGAGCCAAGGACGAACACTCCCAAAAACCAAGGCCGAACGCTGCCAGAGCCAAGGACGAACGCTCAGAAAGACAAGGACGAACGCTACTAAAACCGAGGACGAACGTCCAAGATCCACACCGAACACTTAAAACCGAACGCTCACTTATACCAAAAACCGAACGTTCATTTATATCCAAAAGCCGAACGCTCACCTATACCAAAAACCGAACGCTCACTACGGAGCCGAACGCTAAGATCAATTACTTAGGCCGATCGCTAAACCATTGGACGCCATCCTGCATTCCTCACTGTTTGGACGAGCGCATAAAGATCAAACATCCTCAAAGAACGAACGTTCGTTAATCCATAGTATGACCGGACGCTCATTACAACCTACGGACGTTCGTCTTGAGATCAAGGCCGAACGTTCAAGATTACTCCACCAAAATACTAAGTTACGAACGAACGCTCATAAGTTACTGTTTAGATACCACTTGGACGAGCGTCCCTTATATTATGACGAACGAACTCGGACGTTCGTGCAGGACCGAACGCTCAATCAATTTGGACGAACGTCCAATTTGACCAGAATTGGACGAACGTTCTGAAGTTGGTCGACCACTATCTGGTCGAGCACTGTTGGGACGAACGTCCAATTTTGACTCACCAAAATTGGACGTACGCTCATTCTGCAGAATTCTGCAGAATCACGCAGGTTCCAGAGAAAACCCAGAAACACCCTATCTTCATCCCCTTCTTCCCAAATCCTACCCAGATTTGCAGCAAACACAACTATCTTAAAAATCAAAGAAATAAAACAAACTCCCCTTACCTCTTGAAGACTTCCTTGCAATTTTTTGAGATTTATCTCCTCCCAAACGTGCAGCTCCAGATCTCTTTGTAACCTCAACAATTCTTCACTTCCTCTCCCAGATCTTGCTGCAAGGACTCCCTTCTCACCAGATGCTCAACCAGATCCTCCTCTCAGCCCTTCGGAAGTTGGTACAGCTTCCCATGGTTGCTCCTTGAACGGCTGGAAACGGAAGGGAGGAAGGGTTCCCTTCTTCTGGCTGCTCTCCCACATGGCTCTCTTCTATGCTTTTGATTCATAGCCACACGGCCCATGGCCATTCATTTCGGCAGCAAGCAATGTTTTGGAATGAAGTTTAAGAGAGAGAAAGAATGTATTTGGAAAATGAATGCTGGCTCTCCCTTTGCTAAGCTTCCAGAAGTGATAATGCACCTCCAATAAGTGCATAATGATAGTCAAAGAGGTGGGTGACCACCATGTCCCCTCCATGTCCCCTCCATCCAAAATTTACGGGTCTTACATTTGGTTCTTTAAAAGTTATATGATAATTTATCTATTGATTTGCATATTTAAAAAAGGGGTTATGTTCTAAGTGTTCTTTGTATGAAAACAATATTGAATTTTTCTCACATTTGTTCTTTCATTGTTTTATTGTTAGAAGTTTGTGAGAATGATTGAAGGGTTTTTTTTCAATATTTTTAGTTTTTCAGTCTATATTTTATTATTTAGTTTATGAAGTCTCATTATAGTTATTTGTTTAAAGTGATTAAAGTAACTCTCATTATTATGATTATATAGATTATTTGAAACATGAAAAGTTTTAATAAATTTCATGTTCAAATTACTTTTACTTATACTATTTTCAAATTAAATAATTAGTGCGTATGACTAATAATAATTTTAAAAAACATATGATTAATATAATATTTGATCTTTTTTGTGTATAAAATTTTCAATATCGAAACTAAGAAGTGTATAGTATTTTTATTTACAAGATAATATGACAAATTTTATTTACTAATTAGTTTAAGATAGATATTAATGATGCAACTAGGAATTATCGTATTGGTATTTTTAGAAAAAGTCATGATAAATATGTAAGTAGTTTTTTTAGTTTTTTTTTTACGAGTGTACATTTCTATTAGTGTTTGATTTTTATGGATGACATTTTTTTATTAACAAGTAATTTATTGGAGTATTAAAGTTTCTCATGTTGTTTTACAAGAAAATATTGGGTTGATTACTTAGTTAATTTTACTCTTATTCACAAATAACATTATAAACAATTTAATGTTTTACCTCCATTTATTTTATATATACTTTTATAATATGTATAATCTGTTTATGTTATAAAGTGTAATATTTATCATGTGATTTCTTATGTTTTTTTATATATTTTATTTTAATAATATCTCATGTAAAGATAAGTGAATGTGGACTTTAGTATTACAGTGATACTAATACGAGTTTATTGAGAAATAATGGTTAATAAAAAATTATTAAAATGAATGTTGTATAAATATTATATTTGTATTTTGTAATAAAAATTAAAACATGTAAATAGATAGAAACACATATACAAATGAACAGCTAAAGATTTATTTTTGCATGTATTTTACTTCATTGTTTGTAGTAATTTTAAAGATGTTTTTAATAATATTATATTCATAAAAAAAAAATCAATACATAAATTGATAAATTCAACAAAGAAGAATCTATAGAATTAAATATCTTCAAATGAAATACATGAACTTTTTCAAATATTATTATATTATGTTTGCTTTTGTTAATAAAAATACTTACAAATAAAAAGTGTTCTCAAACAAGATATTGAATTTGATTCAATTTATTAGGAGTTGTTACTTAGCTCAATCCAGTTTATTTATCAGCTAATCCAAAAAATTTAAATCTGATTCAGTCTATCATTGATTAGTGCATTAAACATCACTTACTTAAATATAATTATTTTCTTTAACCTTAAAATATAACAATTTTTTTCTAATTAAAATCTAAATAAAATTTAATCAAAATACAATATAAATGATATTAAATTCTAAATATAATCCAAAAATAAAAGAAATAGAATATTATTTTAAATTATGTTAAACTTCAAATTCAATCCTAAAATACAAAAATACAAAACATATTAATATGTAACATTAATTATTTTTGTCATTTATCTATCTATAATATCACAGTGTTGAACGTACCATGCACAACATAGAAAAATTCATATTTAGAATTTCATTTTTTAATATAAATTTAAAATTTATGATATGTCGATTACTCAATCCATTACATAACAGGTTTTAGTAAACCGGATTCAAGTTTAACTGTGTCAAAATTTCAAATTACTTTGAATCTAACTCAACTTAAATACTTCAAATTATTTTTAAATCTAACCCAACTTAAATTCACATAGATGAAATTAACTCACAGGTTTTAATTCATTTTTAATAACACTGCTTATAAATATGACTCTATCTGAGGCATTAAAAACGTTCGTCGTGTTTCTCTCTGTACCAAACATATTATTTTTCTTGCAATTTTTCTATTCAGTAAGAAAACAAATTCATTAAAAGAAGATAACATGTTCCCCATACTTTTTCCTTAAAATTGCATTTTCTTGTTCTTTTGACTCTGCCACATCCATTATTCTAACAACCCTTAACTGCAACTTTAAGTGCATGCATGACTGAACAGTCTCATTAACCAATCAAAAAATTGCATGAACAATATTCATGGAGAAGATTTCAAAAAATACCTATTTGTCCTTTTCGATCAAACACATCAAGCACCTCACACACAATGCAATTTAAAAACCAACAAATTAAGTTCCAATCTGAGCAGCATCTGCTAGATCTCTTCCCTCCCTGGATTGTCCTTATTCTGCAACACCAGTACTATAATTGAGCTTTTGCATTTTTGCACATAACAATATCTGAAAACCTACAAACTGGTCTCATTTTCAATTGGATAATTATACTTTTGATATCATTGTTTTGATAGCATTTTAATACTCTCTATGTGTCATTTTGTAATTGATCTTTGTTAGTGTTTATGATTATTAGTATTGATTGTGAAATAATTTTGTACCAATCACATAATAACAATGTTAAAATATTGTTAAAAAAATGTTATTAAAAGTATCATTATCCTTTTCAATAAGATAAACAATATTCTTAACTCACATAGATACTGCAATAATATAACATGATTATATTAGGTACGAGGAAAAAATTTATCGAAGAGATACAATATTAATGGAATATGAGTTCGATCACATAAAATATTAACATTCTTTTTTATTCAAACTTGAAAACAACAAATTAATGAATTTTTCACTGTTTTACTTTCTCATGTTTATATAACGTGAGACTTTAACTAACAATTATATTTTCCCAAAGTTATTTATAAAAAAGTTATTAAATTTTTCCAGATAATTCATTACTCTTGTAAATTTCAAAATAAGTTTTTTTTATTATTATATATTTTATTTAACATGTTTGCTAAATAACAAAATCAATCATTTATTTAAATTTACATAATGGATAGAATTTAAAATAAAAACCTGAACTTAAAACAAAGGAAAAGGGACATTTGTAATTTATTTTATGAATCAAATTACGTCAAGAACAATAGAAAAGCTGAAACAAAAGAAAAATTAAGATAAAAAAATGTAAACATTTTAATTTTATAAGGAGAAAAAACATATTTTATCCTATTCTCACTCCAATCTGAATTTTCTAAACTTAATTTTAATTCTAATCCTAGACAACGCCAAAAGCGAAATGAAAAGAAAAACGAGAAAGGAATTAAAAGAGAAAGAAAGCATATGGCATGACCAGAAGAACAGCAACAATGTTGCTGCGTGGTTAGCAGTGAGAGAAAAAGATTTGAATGCGTCACCTCTCGCGTCGGGATCAATTCCCTTCGTTCTCCGTTTGAATTTATTTTCCCTGCAAATCTGATGGAGGCGTTAATCGAGTTATGCGACCTCATTGCGAAGAATCCGTCGCAATTCTCCGACAAGCTTTCTTGGATATGCGGTAAATGTCCTCCGCCGGAGTACCTAACGGCGGGATCTCCTAGGGTTTCGCGCTCTCAGCTCAATGCCGTCCTCGCCGTTTCGCGCTTCCTCTCCAAGTGCCCCGATTCTGCCGATCTGCGCCCAAAGTCCGTCGTCGTCGAGTTTCTACGCTCCGTTCCCAATTCCTTCACTCAGTCCTTCTGGCCGCACCCTTTCAACGCCGATTCCGTGACCTCTTTTTTCGTCGATTTCACCGGCTACGTCTCCAAGGCCGCGCAAGCGTCGCTGGATTTTGCCGAGGAGCTCACTGCCTTCGCCGGCGAAGTAATCATTTCCGCGATCGGCGAACCTCGCTCCAGCATTGCTAGGGCTTTCTTGGCCGGTGTGTCGCAGAACTATATCCCAATTTCGTCGTCCGATGCCAACAGATTGGTGACTTGTTTAATCGATCAATTCTCCTCGCATACTATTTCTGTTGCATGCACTCCGAGGGAACTGCTCATTGCGGAAAATTCATCGTCTCAGAGCTCGCCCATCAGTGTAAACCACCAACCCCTGACCAATTACAATGACAGTCCCGGGAATGAGAATACTTCGGGTTCCTCGAGCAGTGTGGCTTCTAAGCCTGCTGAAGATGGTAGTACGGCATCCTCGAGAGGAGTGGTGAACGGCCCCCACCATGTTTACAGGTCCAGTGCTGATCTATTGGCTTTGAATTTGGGTTTAAATGATGGTAATCTTGGACCAATCTCGTCTACCCAGCAAGTTATTTCCTTCGAGGAAGAGTCTGTGGAGTTCTTGGAGAGGCAGGAGACAGCTTTTAACTTGATTGCTCACGTGCTGGAAAATGTCCACATTGAGTCCGGACTTTTGGAGCAGGTTAGGTTAATTGGGAAGAAGCAGATACAGTCCTTGTCTGTTTTTCTGAAGGTAAAAATATGTTTCTATAATTCCCTCTTTAGTCACTTTATTTATTGTGATTATGTGAATTAGCGTGTATCTTTCTTTCCTCACTGTGTGGATGATAGTTGGGATTCAGGTTAAGAGGAATGTTAGCAACAGGTTTTCTAAAACATTTTTGCTGAAGGTTAGCATCTGTTGGAAATTACGACATTATGAATGAGACATTAATAAGGAGTGAGACCGACACAATTTTACGAGTTCCAATAAAGTTCAACCAACAGTAGAAACTGTTTACAAGAATGTGTTGCTTGCATTTCTATTTAGGTTAATCTTAAGAATGAGGCCCATTTCGTGTTTGTGTTTTCTTTCAGATCAGGAAGAGGGATTGGCATGAGCAGGGGTCACTTTTAAAAGCGAGGATTAATACGAAACTTTCAGTTTATAAAGCTGCAGTGAACCTGAAAATCAAGAGCCTCTCGGCACTGGATTCTGATTCAAGGTCTGTTAAGAGGTTGGTTTATGAGGCAGTTGCAATTTTAATAGATGCTGCTGAGGCATGCTTACTCTCTGGATGGCGTAAGTTGAGATCGTGTGAAGAGCTCTTCGATTCATTGCTTCTAGGGGTAGGACAAATTGCTATTGCTCGAGGAGGACAGCCGCTGCGCATTTTGCTCATTCGCCTAAAGCCAATTGTTCTCAATGTCTGCGCTCAGGTATGCTTTGTTACTTTTCAATATTACATATCCATTGATGATTTGTTTTCTAGTTACATTCCAATTGATATTTCCTTAAAATTCCAAAATATTTTTTTCACAGCCTGATACCTGGAGTAACAACCAGGGGACCATGTTTGAGAGTGTCACAAAGGCCAGCTGTCGGATTATTGAATCATGCTGGGAAAAGGAGCGAGCCCCTGTAGACACATACATAATGGGATTAGCGACAAGCATACGTGAACGGAATGATTATGAAGAGCAGGTAAACTTACTAATGGTCATCTGCCCATAATGTATAAACTGGTGATAAATACTAGTAAATGAATATCTGGTCGGGTCAGCATTTTACTGTGTTATTTGTTTTGGTTTTGTACGTATATCATGTCTTTACATTCAGACGTGATACACGCTAATTTTGTATTTCATACATTCCCAAATATTGTTTAACGGATTTCACAAATTCAGCATCCACTCAATCTCCAGTTGCATTTGTAATTTTATCAAGTCATATGGTTAGTATGTTTTTCCTGTTTCATAATGGGATCTTCAGTTATTGACATCCTTTTAATTTAAGCATGTTAATTTAATGTTTCTGGTCTTGCGTTAAATTATTTGAATGCTTACAGAATCCTGTTTTGCCACTAGGAAAACCAAGAGAAACCTGCAGTACCTTTTGTACAGCTTAATGTTATACGGCTGTTCGCTGAGCTCAGTGTTGCAGTCAACAAATCTGAGCTTGTAGATGTGATATTACCTCTTTTTATTGAAAGTCTAGAAGAGGGTGATGCTTCAACGCCTAGTTTGTTGAGACTCCGAGTATGGAACTTTGCCTTCAGAGCATGTATTTTGAAATTGATATAACCTCCCCTTTGTTCATTTATCTGTCAATCTTTTGGCTTCTTATCTTGTATCATGAATCTTACATTTTTGTATTGTGATCCATACAGCTTCTTGACGCTGTGTCTCGAATGGCCAGTTTAGGTTTTGACAAATCTTACCGTGAGACAGTGGTTTTGATGACTAGAAGTTACTTGAACAAACTTTCAAGTGTAGGATCAGCTGAAAGCAAAACAGAGGCTGCTGAAGCAACGACTGAGCGAGTTGAGGTATGTAGTGTATCTAAAAATTTCAATAATACATTAGACTTGGTTTGTTTGTTGTATATTGTCAAATGGATTCTCACTAGTTGAATTACATTTTAGACTCTACCTGCAGGATTTCTTGTTATTGCTAGTGGTCTTACTGGTGATAGACTGCGCTCAGATTTTCGTCATCGACTGCTCTCCTTATGCTCAGATGTTGGTTTAGCTGCAGAGGCTAAAAGTGGAAGGTATACCTGTTTTACTCTGCTAAGCACTTGACATTACAATGTTCTAATAATGTTTAATAGTTTAAGATTTGGATAGGTTTAAATTAAATTTTATTTACATGATGAATTATGCTTTCTGAAGATTTCACATCTGATGCTCACTCACTGCAGGAGTGGAGCAGATTTCCTGGGTCCACTGCTGCCTGCAGTTGCTGCGATTTGTTCTGATTTTGATCCTACTTTAAATGCGGAGCCATCACTTTTAAAACTATTTCGCAACCTATGGTTCTATATTGCTCTTTTTGGCCTAGCACCACCAATACAGAAGACTCCAGTGACTACAAAGTCAGTTTCTACCACACTGAACAGTGTCGGAAGCACCGGTGCCATTTCCCTTCAAGCTGTAAATGGACCATATATGTGGAATGTGGAGTGGTCTTCTGCTGTTCAACGAATTTCTCAGGGGACTCCTCCACTTGTAAGTTGATCCTTGAAGGTCTTCAAGTTTTTTGGTAAACAACTCCATTGATACATTTTTGCTGTGTATGTTTATAGTTTTTATATTATATCATTGGGAAATTTGTTGCTTTGCCTTGTTATGTGTTTCATCATTATCAAAGAGTGCAGTACCGTTTACTTTTTCTTCCCATACTTCTTTAAGTTATTATGAATTCATTGACTTTCTCTTTCAGCCCAAAATTAAATTTTCTTTTTACTGGACTGAACTTTTAATATTGTATCATGCTGTTTCTGCCCAGGTTGTTAGCTCAGTGAAATGGCTTGAGGACGAGTTAGAATTAAATGCTTTGCACAACCCAGGTAGCCGTCAAGGCAGTGGCAATGAGAAAGCTGCTCTTTCCCAACGAGCTGCTCTTTCTGCAGCTTTAGGAGGGAGAGTTGATGTCACAGCAATGACCACAATCTCAGGTGGATTGCACTTGCTTTATAATTCATTAATTCTTAGTATAGGAATTGTGAACACCTTCAACTTTTTAGAGAGGTGCCGCATACAGTTTTCGAACGTGTTGTCATGCCTTAGACTGGCATTTTCCATACGACTTGTGTATCGCCATGTGACACTAGCAAACATCAAAGTTAATTATTATTTCTTCTAAGACATGTTTTGTGATCAATTTCATATTATATATTAATTTTGGTACAAGTTTCACTCTATCCTGACTACTGTGGTGCATTACTTATGTTTATTTGTTTTGCAGGAGTGAAGGCGACTTACCTTCTTGCCGTAGCTTTTCTTGAGATCATCCGCTTCATCAGCAATGGTGGAATCCTAAATGGTGGCACCGCTATTGATGCTGCAAGAAGTGCCTTTACTTGTGTGTTTGAATATCTCAAGACTCCAAATTTAATGCCAGCTGTCTTTCAGTGTTTAACAGCAATTGTCCACAGGGCTTTTGAAACAGCTGTGTTGTGGCTGGTAGGCATTTGTTTAAAGTTTGGACCTCATTTATTGCTAATACTTCCCGTTTTGTGTACTCATCCTGAGGCCTGTAAACCTCAACCCATGAAGCTTGGACATATTTACTTAGTGATAAGCAGCTACTGTCTAAATTGATCTAGCAATTGCTTACTATTCATATCAAATATTTAAGGTGGTATGAAAAATGGCCAAGTGTGTATAACAAGTCTATAATATTCTCTGTTTTTTGTTTGAAGCAAGTAACTTTTGCTGCACCAATTGTTTTATATTTATGAATGCAACTTCATAATTCTTTGTTAAGTGGCATCAAGAAGTTTGTTCAGAACAGTCCCACAAGCATCTAAAATGTCACCTGATTCTTTCTTGTGGAGAACTGAAGTGGTGATAAAAGAGGATTGAAATATGTGGCTTTAATTGTGGTCATCGCTAGCCTGGCTTAATTGCAGTGTATATTAGAATTGGTTGTTAGTGTCTTGGTAAGGGCAACCTATGTAGGGATGACCGGAAAAATTGTGGAGTTAAGTCTTTGGGTCATTTTCTAAGTTGGTATCAGGGTCACTTGCATTGTCACACTTTCAGTCTATAACCTCGGTATTGAGAGAGAATGTGTTGGAAAGCCCTCTTAATTGTGATCACCTCCAGCGTGTCTTATGGGGTTGAATTGGACTCGAAGCCCAAAAGGCCAGTGTTTACTCTTTAAATAATTAACATCTGCATTTGCTTTTTTTTTTATGTCCAAAATTGAACTCCTTAAGGAAAACTAGAAGATTGTTATAGTTGAATAATTGTATTGACAAATTCAACGGGTTCATGCCCAGTTTAGTGATTATGAATTGTTACACTACAGTGTAGATTAGGTGTACATTTGTGATTATGTACAGGTTCTTTCATTTATGTTGTGTTTATGTTTTCTGGGGTTAAAGACTGATTTTTGTGTTGTTTTCTGTGTCTTTGACCATATGGATTATGGACACAACTGATTGGTCTGGCTTCAGGAAGAACGATTGTCTGAAATAGGGCATGATGCTGAGACCCGGGATTCAGTTCTTACAATGCATACCTGTTTTCTAGTAAAGAGTCTGTCCCAGAGGGAGGATCATATACGAGATATTGCAGAGAACTTGTTGACTCAACTGAGAGACAAGTTTCCACAGGTAAATTTTCAACAGTATCTGTTTTGATTATGGTTACAGTATATTTAGTTACTTCCCTTCTCAATTTTCTTTCTTGACATCTGGAATATATTTAAGATTAATGGTATATTTGCAGGTGTTATGGTATACTTCCTGCATAGACTCTATGCTATTTTCATTTAGTGACGACTCTTCTACTACCATCATCAATGATCCTGCTTGGACAGCCACAGTCCGTACCTTGTATCAGAGAATTGTTCGAGATTGGATAATTAAATCACTTTCAAGTGCTCCATGCACTAGCCAGGGCCTTCTTCAGGTTGGGCTTATCTGTTTCATTGTTGAAAACCAATATTTTAAGTTTTTGTAGTTACCTTGTCATCATCATCACAATCATATTCTCCACAATATGGAGGGCATGCTGTGATATGCTGTTTCCTATAAGACCATAATTGTAAGCTTATTTGAAAATTATAATTCAAATCCGTTTTTTATGCCAGTGTCAAATGCTTGATGATCTTTTGCTTGGGTTTATAGTCATTCTCTGCACAAAAAAGTAACTTATTAGAAAATTTAAGGTTTGATTTTATGCTTCTGCGCCTTCTGTTGAAATTCCTTTGATTTGCTCTCTACTGGTTGTACTTAAATCTGATTGTACTTAACTTCCATTCGGAACTGGTCCAAAAGTGTGGTGGTTGCGTGTATTTTATTGTGCCTAAATCCCTTTCATTTTGATTATTACTTACTTTCTAATATGTGTGTGTGTGTATGTATATATTGGTGACAGTGTAATTATGTCTTTATTTTTATGAAGTCCTCACAAGTTTCTCTTTGCACTATGTGTGTATGTATTTCACATCAGGATAAACTTTGTAAAGCAAATACTTGGCAAAGAGCACAGCCCACAATTGATGTTGTTTTACTTTTATCTGAGATAAAAATTGGCACTGGGAAAAATGAATGGCCAATACAAACAGCAAATATTCCTGCGGTAATGGCTGCAGCAGCTGCAGCTTCTGGGGCAAACTTAAAAGTATCTGAGTCTTTTAACTTAGATGTTATCAGTTCTGGTAAGTGTAACCAAGCTGCAGCAACAGTTAAGTGCAACCATGCTGGAGAAATTGCTGGAATGAGAAGGTTGTATAACAGCATTGGTGGATTTCAGTCCGGTACTGCACCTCCTGGTGGTCTTGGACTTGGAGCTGGACTTCAGAGAATTATATCGGGAGCTTTTCCTCAGCACCCACAAGCTGAGGATGACTCTTTTAATGGAATGTTGCTTAATAAGTTTGTGCGTTTGCTTCAGCAGTTTGTCAACGTAGCAGAGAAAGGTGGGGAAGTGGTCAGATCTGAATTTCGTGATACTTGCTCTCAGGCTACTGTGCTGCTCTTGTCACATTTGGTATACATTTCTTGCTAGTATTTTAGTTGGTTATACTGGATGTTAGAACTCAGGGAATCTATATGCCATACCTTTATCTGAGTTATGTTTTTTCTTATGGACAAGAGTTCTGGATCCAAATCAAACATGGAGGGCTTCTCGCAACTTCTTCGTCTTCTTTGCTGGTGTCCTGCTTACATTTCTACCCATGATGCAATGGAAACTGGTGTTTTCATATGGACATGGTTGGTTTCTGCTGCACCAGAGCTTGGAGCTCTCGTTCTTGCCGAGCTTGTTGATGCATGGTTATGGACACTTGACACCAAGAGGGGTCTTTTTGCCTCTGAAGCAAGGTTTTCTGGACCTGCTGCAAAACTCAGGCCTCACCTTTCACCTGGGGAACCTGAATTGCAGCCTGACATTAATCCTGTTGAGCAAATAATTGCTCATCGACTATGGCTTGGATTTCTTATTGATCGTTTTGAGGTTAGGCATTGATTGCTTCGAGGTTCCTCTATTTATTAACATGCATTTTCTCATTTTTCCACTCTGTCTAAATTGTTTTGTGTAACTGTTTGTTTTGATCCTAAGTGCCCATAGTATGTTTTCATTTTTGTATGGCACGCAAAAGAAATTCACAACTAACTATTGGGTAAGTTATTTAGTTTGAGGAACCTAAGACAGGAATTTAAATCACTGTTTGCATTTTGATTGTTAATACATTAGTAGTCAATAAATTATCAGTTGAAGTTACTCATTTAAATTGGAAATTCTGTTGTTTGGTGCTATATTTAAATTGCCATATTTAAATGTGAAATCTTTGATTTCTCTATAAATCTACTGGGTTTATAGTGAACAATTATGTTATAGTTTTTTGATATGGGTTATTGAATTAAGAAACATATTTCATGAACCACCCTTTATTTAAAGATTGATACTTAATTCGTGACTAGTGGATCTTGTATATTTTTTCGAGTTAAATTGCCACCAAATGTTAGTTTATAGTGTTTTTATTGTACTAATTGGTAACATTTTTTTTCTAAAGCATTCAGTATATAGATACACATCGTGATTGAGGGAGGCGTTGTCCCCTTATGTTGTAAAATGCTGAATCTAGTTTCAACCTTAAAATATTTCCATTATTTGCATTACTTCCCTGAATCATTTCTTATCCTGTATCATGTAGGTAGTTCGACACCAAAGCGTGGAGCAACTCCTGCTCCTTGGTAGGTTGCTTCAGGGGACAACGAAGCTTCCCTGGAATTTTTCACACCATCCTGCAGCCACTGGCACTTTTTTCACTCTGATGCTTCTAGGGCTCAAGTACTGCTCTTGCCAGTTTCAGGGAAATTTGCAAAAATTTCATCTGGGGCTTCAGTTGTTGGAAGATCGGATTTATAGGTGAACACAAGTGACAGTTTTTTGTTTGGCATTCTTGGTGAATTTCTCCTAAAATTTTCATTTTCTTTATATGTGCGTGTTAGATTGCATGCCTTTAATGCTTAAAGTACTGTTGTAAAGCTTGCAATAGGTGATTTTTTCATTCTGTAACCTACTGTCAGTCAGTTAGGACTTTGTTACAAGTTAGTTGTAGTCTTGTCAGCATCAAGTCAACCCGCAGTCAGCACTATAGCTAGCTTCATCAAGACACTTCTTGGAGTTTCTTCTATAAATTTGTACCATTCATCACTAATCAGTAATAATAAAATCCTTCAGTTTTTCTGTTTAGTTTATCAAATATACAAATTCTGTAAGTGCTAACTGCTAGTAGTGCTGGCGATATTCTTTGTTTGCTATTATTTATTCATCAATTTGTCCCTTCTCTTCATGAAGCATGTACTTTGTAAGTTCTTACCATAATTCATGAAAGGTCGTAATCATAAATTGTATTCATTATTCAGTTCCTCTCTTGTTGCATTGTTTTAATTCTCTAATCATGGTGGCTTGAAACATTTTCTGGAAACTGCACAACTTGGCCTGCTCTTTTTAGATGGTCAAGTTTGTCTGGACTTGCTGGGATGAGTTAGAACATGGAACTGGTGAAGTTACGTAGATTAACTTTGCTTGTTGAGTCAAATCAGTCTCTATCCCCATCCCCTGAAATTTGTATGCCAAATATTCCAATGTTTTTCGTGACTTAAATATCATTAATTATCATCCCTCATCTTTCAATTCTAACCAATAAACAGTGTGTTAGGACCTGGAGGGTTTATGAAAGGAGAAAGATAGTTGAGAAATAAAGATGAGTACTTAACTGTTGAGCAGTTAAGGGGGCGGGAAAAGGTCTATAAAAAGGACCTCTTTTGTAGTTACAAGTAGACAGTTTTTACCTTTGAGTTTGTAGACCGGTTCAGACCTGGTGGAGGAGGTTAAGCTCCTAGATTTTCCTAGTTGTATTCTTGATTCTTTGATGTGAATATAGTTCAATTCATTACCATTTCTTGTTGTGAGTTTTACTGAGGTGTGTGAGTGAGTTAGAAAGTTAGGATTCTTACCTAGATTCCTAACACAATGCTTGCAATGCGTGCTTTAATTTTTTTTTTCAAGCTGAATGCTTTGCCCTGTTCAAAGAGATTCAGTGTATCTTCTGTAGTTTTTTATTTTATCATTTCTACTGAAAATCAAAACTATATCCTGTTCCACTGATAAAAATGTGTCTTAATAATGCTAGACCTGTCATTTATTTCATTGAGTTGGAAATTTTGGTAGATTAATCAGCTGAATGTGTGAGAGTCCGGGGCCTGGTATAACTGCAAAAGGCCTAGCTAGCATTTCATGTTAGCTCTACAATAAAGTAGGTCTTTAGGCTTTTATAAACATTTTCAGATGATGCATCTTTACATTTACGTGGGCTATTCTGCTGGAACAATTAGTTTCTTTCAGAGATAGATTGGATTCATCATGTTCACCTTTCTTTGGGTTAATTGCAAATGCTATTTGGTGCTTTTATAGGGCCGCTTTGGGTTGGTTTGCTTTTGAGCTTGAATGGTATGACACAAACTATGCAAACTTTGCTCAGTGTGAAGCCCAGTCTGTTTCTTTATTTGTTCAATACCTCACGAATATGAAAGGAGATACCATTCAAGTTGGGTCAAAAGGAAATGGACAAGAAAATGGGAACTCTTTGACTGATACGGTAATATTTTTATGACTAAAATTATCATCAACTTACACTGTTGACTTTGAAATTTTAATTTTTTTACCTTCAAACTTAAAATTGTTATCGTGTCCTTTTAATTTTTTATCTTTGTCTATGAAGGTTGTTTTATTTTTTAAATGGACTTCAATATATCCTAATCTGAATTTCTACATTTATGCTAGAGTGATCTCTATCATCCTGTTTGGGGTCAAATGGAGAACTATGCTTTAGGAAGAGAAAAGCGGAGGCAGCTACTTTTAATGCTATGCCAGTATGAGGCTGATAGGCTTGACGTCTGGGCACAGCCAACTAACACAAAGTATATAAATATATATTTATCTGTTTCTGATCACTTGAATTTCATTATATGTTTTGTGTTACTTGTCCTAAGCTTTCAAATACCTGGTATGTATTTTCAGGGAAAGTAGTTCCCGACCCAAGATTAGTGCAGATAAATGGGTAGAATATACTAGGACTGCCTTCTCTGTGGATCCTAGGATTGCTTTATCTTTGGCCTCAAGGTTCCCTTCCAATACATTTATAAAAACAGAAGTTACTCAGCTTGTACAGGTATGTTCTTTTTCAGTGATAAAGATTAACTGGAAGCCCTAATGCTTAGTTTCTTCAAAGTGGCAATTTTTTTAATAAGTTTAAGATTAACGTTTAAATGTTTTGAGCAACTTCTGTTGCCTATGTTCTCTTGAGTCTTGTCAGACAATAAAATGTTGTTGGAAATTTTACATCGATTAGAGATTGCTGAAATAAAAGAAAGAGAAACATAGGATGTATCCCTAATGTGTATTGAGCACATAGGGTCATGCATTTATAAAGAAAAAATATAAAGAGATGGGCCCAAGCCCAGAGATAAAATCAAATTATTATATACAAGTGGATGTAAATGTCATTTGACAAGCTGATTTTTGAAGTGAAGTTAGAATTAAAGTCCATTGCCTAATGATGGTATCAGAGCTTATCCTTGTGCCATCAGTTATTGGGCCATTATCAAACAACCTACAAATACCTAGTTTCGTGCTCGATATGTTTAGTCCTCAATGTGAATATACAAATCTTACCTCACAAATTAGTTTTGGGTGAGGTTAGATTAGTTTTAAAGTCCACTTTCTACCCAGGGTTTATGATAGAAAATGTAGGTAGAGATTATCATGAGTAGCTAATTGCATGAGGAGTCTTATATGTCACATCCCATTGAAGAAATGATATGTATAAATAAAGCACAGGGAAGGGTGGGCAGTGAAGTAATAATCCAGTGTGGGTCTTTCAAGTGACTTCGTGGTCTTAGCCCAATTCAATGAAGAAAATAAACGAATGTCACATCACAAGGATACTTGGACTCTCACCCATATAATTTCCTTGGATTAATTGGTAGGCCTATTTTTGTGACATACCCCATCCAGGAAGAGGTAAGTCATGAATAATGTATAATATTTTGGACCCATTAGAAGGACATGAAATTCCTGAGAATGGAACTGTTGAACCTGCTGTAAGGACTAAAAAAATTTTCAACTCATTAAAGAAAAAGGGAGGCAAAATGATGAGCCAAGGGATACAAGTTATGCAGCTGCTGCAGCAATGGGAAAGGTGACCCAGGTTATGCTTGACAGTATTGATAGGTAGATGTTATTTTTGTTGAACTTAACACTGGCTGGCTTGTCGCCAATATGAGCTTCACAAGAAACAACCAACAAGCTTTACATGTTGATAGGGAAGCAATTGAGTTGGTGCTCCAAAAAGTTTATGGAGTGACTACAAGAACTAGGTATTAAGATTAAAACAGAGAAATATATTTTTAGCAGGGTTAAAGAACCCCTCTCATGGTTCTCTATTCATATATATTTGAAGGTTGATACAATAGGGAGATGAGACACCAAAAGCATTGTCCTAGACTTCTTGGACAGAGAACTAGGTACAGGTTATCTAACACTCAATCCCCTACCTTAGACGTAATGATTACATAAATTTACTGATTATTTCAACACTGGGAAACATTTTACTGAAGTAACAAGAAAGGAGTTATTGAAGCTACTTTAATTAGGGTGGGAAGCTTACAATAATCCCCTCTACCAAACACCCCCAAAGTGAACGCATACATCCATTGCTCAGCTGTTAAATTGTGTATCCTGAACAGAAATTTCATACATTTTAAATTCCACTAAGAAATTCATAGTTATATTGTTATCGTTCAAAAGTAATATGCTTTGTGTTGAAGGAGGGAATATAATCAGCCTTAACTGAGCTATATTTTTTGTCATGTTTCGAAGACTATTTAATTACCAGTCTCTGCTTTACAGGAAAATATAGTGGATGTCCGCAACATACCAGAAGCATTACCTTTCTTTATCACCCCAAAGGCAGTTGATGATAATTCAGTGCTCTTGCAACAATTGCCTCATTGGGCTCCTTGTTCTATTACACAAGCTCTAGAGTTCCTTACTCCGGCATACAAGGGACACCCACGGGTTATGGCATATGTTCTAAGGGTTTTGGAATCCTATCCTCCTGAACGAGTAACTTTTTTCATGCCACAGCTGGTGCAGTCCTTGCGACATGATGAAGGGGTTAGATATCTACTGAAATTTATTTTCATGAATTATTCCCTTTGTGTGTGCTTTCTTCCTACTGTTGCATGATGGACATATAAAAGCCAATTTACCTTTTCTTTCACCATTAAATAAGCCTTGTAATTTTACAGTCGTGACCACTTTTAGATTTTTCAAAATAGCATTGGAGCTAAAACAAAAATACGTCAGTAAAACTAATATTTTTCTCCATGTTGAATCTCATTATGCGTTGTTGTTTTACTTTTTTAGTCACTTCTAATATATATCTTGACTTCATGAAAAATCTCATTGAGGAAAACATCTTCAGCTCAGACATTTAACAAATGAAAATTTCTAACCTTTTTTTAATGTTGTTTGAATTTAACATTTTCTGAAGTCAATGTCTAATAATTGACGGGGAAGGTGTAAATAATAAAAGGTCAGTAATGACTTTCAATGATTTTTCTCAGAACCAAATGCGTAAATTTATTTTTTGCAGAAATTAGTTGAAGGTTATTTGCTTAGAGCTGCGCAAAGAAGTGACATATTTGCCCATATTCTTATCTGGCATTTGCAGGTATGACTTGTGATTATGTTTTTCTTACTTTCAGACTGTGGTCCCCCCCCCCCCCCCTCCTTTTTTTTTATCGTTAACGTGTGCATTGCAAGTTATTTGTTTAGTTTAATAACACTGATTTTATTTTTGGCAGGGTGAGACTGTACCTGAGACAGGAAAAGACCCAAACAGTGGGAAGGTATGCTAAAGCCCAAACGAATGTTTCTTCATATGCTGTGTAGTTAATTAGTTAAGAGTTTTTTTTATATTGATTGACTCTAAGTCAAGTTTGGCTTCCCCTCTCTTGTATGCCTAACAAAGTGACCCTTAGCCTTTGTTTGGATAGAGAGATGGAAAATGAAATAGTGCAAAAAGAAAGCAAAGAGAATTATAGTGAATAAGGAGGTTGTTTGAATTAGTCAAAAGCGGATAGAAATTAGGGACAAGTTTGTAAGTGTGTGTGATCGATATGATAGAAGAAGTGTACCTATAGCCTACTTTGGGATAAGATACAATAGATACAGAAAAAAATACAGCTATTTATGACACAGAATAAGTTATAACACAACAACTTATCTGGCATCAGATCAAGCACTGTGAAAGGTATCCTCTGTTTTTGAAATTGAAAGAGAAGAGCAACAGAGTGAAGCAAGAAGTTGTCGTATTGATAATCAAAGTGAGATGCATTCCTGGACTCCAAAGCAGGTGATTAAGGCA
Source organism: Vigna umbellata (assembly GCF_029865625.1). Lineage (NCBI taxonomy): Eukaryota > Viridiplantae > Streptophyta > Magnoliopsida > Fabales > Fabaceae > Vigna > Vigna umbellata. Next base: position 45,955,254 of record NC_142167.1, on the reverse strand, counting down.
TAAATAGGAGGAAATATAGTTTTTGTTTTAGACTTACGGTTATAACAATTAGTCCTTACCTATTTCTTGGCTTCAGAATTAAAGATGAGGTTCTACGTATCAACTATTTGGTCTCTTAGTTGTCAGATCGGTATGCCCGCAATCAAATTATGTTGTTTAATTGCTTGTTGTCCTGACAGTCAATCAATAAGATGCAATGAGAAAACACTATCTCGAGTTAGTATCAACATGGCTGTTGCTCACATTACCTTAAGTTCCTCAATTTGCAGAGACATCATCCTAGTGTTGTCTGTAATTTTTGGCACTTGGCATTCAAATATGCTTCACTACTTTCAGTACTTCGTGAGAAATATAGTGGGGAAATATTAGCATCAAACACTATAACACTCTTTCAATCACATTTTTATTATTAACAGAAATTTATTGAAAGTCCAAAAAATAACAATTTCTTCCGGTCCGTGCCTAGCTTAATGAACCTGTCCATGACTTTGTAGTTTACAATTTAGATTAGAGTATATAAGAAAATGTATAGCTAACATTTAAATATATTCGATGTGAATTCATAATTTTTAGCATAGAATCTGCGGGATTTTTTGTTTTTAAATCATGCTTTATACGTTTGTTTCTGTTTCTATTTCAGAATGGTTCATTTCTAGAACTGCTGCCAGCTGTAAGGCAGCGCATAATTGACGGTTTTAGGGGAAAGGCACTTGACATATTTAAAAGAGAGTTTGATTTCTTTGACAAAGTTACATCCATCTCTGGTGTACTATTTCCACTCCCTAAAGAAGAACGCCGAGCTGGTATTCGGAGGTACTGGGCAAATGTCTGAAGGCATATTTTAATTGTGAATTAAGTTAATTTTTCAATGTTTTTTTGGTGGAAGCTAGTGTTTATATTTACCATCTGCTAGGGAGTTGGAGAAAATTGAACTGGATGGCGAGGACCTTTATCTCCCAACAGCTCCTAACAAACTTGTTACGGGAATTCGAGTGGATAGTGGTATTCCCTTACAATCAGCTGCAAAAGTCCCAATCATGATTACTTTTAATGTAGTAGATCGAGATGGGGACAGAAGTGATGAAAAGCCACAAGCTTGCATTTTCAAGGTTAGCTGGGTTTTATTCATGATATCCTTTGTAGGCTCATTTCAAGATTTTTAGTTGTTATCCTGTTAACAAAACTGCAGAACATTCCGCTGTATGACTTGGGAAAATTAGCCCTTTTCAAACTATACTCTTAGTATGGCTCATGTATACCCTAGCTATACATGTATATTTTCTTAAAGTACGCTATAGATTTTTTCCTTTTTTTTAGGACTGGGTTGGTAGATGCTGAGATAGTTTCATGTGAAATATGAGCAAAATAAATAGTAGTTAGCAACATGTTTGGAGTATGGTTAGTTTTTGGATAAACCAATTTTTTTGCAACGCGTGATTGTTTTCTTGCTTCTTGTCAATTAAGTTTAATTTGAGTGTTTTGTGGTTCTTGGGCTGACTATTTTATTGCATTGAAGGTCGGAGATGACTGTAGACAAGATGTTCTCGCCCTTCAAGTAATATCACTACTTAGTGATATATTTGAAGCTGTTGGAATTAATCTTTACTTATATCCTTATGGTGTTCTGCCAACTGGTCCTGAGAGAGGTATAATAGAGGTGAGTGCGCTATCGTTATGCTACAACAATGTGAGAATTCTTTGGTTCATCAGTCTAAGTGTTTTCTTGATCAGAATGGAGAATGCCAGTGCAGTGACAACTGCTAACTTATGGTAGTCCTTGGAAGTGTACTTTTGGGCAATTGGATTCTCAGTCTAGGACGTGGAACTGGCATGGTTGTCAAATTATCATGTTAAACACAAGTTTTACGATCCTTGGACACAAACAAGTTGAATTACATGTGAAGTTTTTTTTTATCAAGCTCGTACACACTGTTTTGATAGGCAAACAATTTTGGTTGATTTTGTTGGGTACTCCTGCAACACGCGTATGATGGCCTATGATACTAATTTTCTTATGGACAATAATATTATTATTTTATGTTTTGTTAAACTAACAAATAATATAAGTGTTTAGCTAACTATACTGAAAGTCATTTAGGTTAAAAAGTTCTCTTATTATTATTTGATGTAAATTTTTAACTTGTATTTTAGCCTTGTATCTCTTCAAAATATTTTGGTCCTAATTGTTTTGTGGATTTTGTAATTTTTTTTCTTTTTTACTTTTCCAGGTTGTGCCAAATTCACGTAGTAGAAGTCAGATGGGGGAAACGACTGATGGAGGTTTGTTTGAGATATTTCAACAAGACTTTGGACCTGTAGGATCTGCCAGTTTTGAGGCTGCCCGCCAGAACTTCATCATTAGCAGTGCTGGTTATGCTGTTGCTAGTCTTTTGCTTCAACCAAAGGATAGACACAATGGCAACCTTCTCTTTGATAAGTATGATCACTGTCTTTCTTCTATTACTGTGTCAGCAAAGTCAGTCATAATTTCTAGTGGATCTGAATTTAGCTTTAGATGCCTCTGAAGTATTAGAACATCTTCATTGTTTGCCCCCCTGCCCCTTCTGCCTTTTTGTCCCATAAATAGAATGACTAATATGAATGCTGATGCAGTGTTGGAAGGCTAGTTCATATTGATTTCGGTTTCATCCTTGAAACTTCTCCGGGTGGGAATATGCGTTTCGAAAGTGCTCATTTTAAGCTGAGCCATGAGATGACACAATTACTAGATCCATCTGGTGTTATGAAGAGTGATACATGGAGCCAATTTTTAAGGTAGTAATGGCATTCCGAACTTACTTTTTTTTTCCCTGCAAGTCATGTATATAGAAAACTAAGCGTTCTTACACTGTTTCGTGTACATCTAGTTTGTGTGTGAAGGGGTACCTTGCTGCCCGTCGACGTATGGATGGGATCATCACCACTGTAGCTTTAATGCTAGACAGCGGGTTGCCTTGCTTCAGCAGGGGTGATCCTATTGGCAATCTTCGGAAGAGATTTCATCCGGAGATGAGTGAGCGTGAAGCAGCCAATTTCATGACCCATGTTTGTAAAGATGCTTACAATAAGTGGACCACTGCTGGCTATGACTTGATACAATATCTGCAGCAAGGCATCGAAAAGTGAGATACTATAGACCTTACCTAAAATGTACATGGTTGCTTGTAGTTTTACCTTCATTGTTGTTATATGCTTTACTTTTTTTCTTTTTGAGGAATTTTCACGGTTATAGTAGGTATTGAGGGAATTGTAGTAAAGTGCGATGAATATTCACAAGTTCTGTAATATTTTTTTGAGGGTTCCTCATAGTGTAAAAATACAGCTTTGTAATCTTATTTATTAATGGTAAATACAATTCATTGAGGTCATTCGTACAAGCTCTCCCGTTACCTTCTTTACCAGATTGAGTTTATGATAAATATTGAATGCACTATATGTTTTACCAGACATTGACTACTTTAATAATGAGAGTAAATTAATCTTTATTTTATTAATAAGGTTTAATTATTCTTTTTTCCTCGTTGTTTATTAATTATATTCAATTTTGTCTCATTACTAGTAAATAATTAAATTTTATCACTTAATTTCAAATTCACTTTATATCTTAGTTTTTAAAATCGATATGACTTTGTATCTTGAGTCTAAATTGACTTAGAATTGTTAAGGGCCTTTTATTAGCAGTTTAAAATTATTGTTGATTATTATCATCATCATCTAAAGTCAATTTAGATTGAAGGGAATAAACTTGAACGATGGGACTGCAGATCATTTATGAACATTAATAGAGAATGGAATTAAATGAAAGAAATATTACTCGTATTTGATGGTCACTTTTGATGTGGTTAGAATCACTAGGAACACTTGCCATCATCGTGAGTGAATTAGTTTTGTTTTCTTTTAATGTGTTTGTAATTGAAATAAAGTACGCAACGGATTTAGAAGCCGATGGAGTAGGTAATAAAATTCGATCGAATGTTCAAACAATATCGAGGGGAAAAGGAAATGTTACATTACAAATATTAGTATTTTAAAAGCGTAGCTTTGGTTCGAATGTTGAAATGTTACCATACTTTCATAAAGAGAAGTACGATAATACTACGTTGTAGAATACCAAACCAATATAATCTGAAGTAGACAATTAGTACTGAAAGCTATTAAAGCGCCATTATTATGTCTTGCTCTTCCTAATTCGCCAGTTGTATCTCTGCATTGTTCTCACTGTCCTTATTACCATTGCTTTTGGACCATGACAAGAATTTACCAAAAGACCCTTCCGTTTCCTCAAGGGTCTTGCCCTGTGTTTCGGGGAGCATGGTAAAGAAAAAGATCCATCCACACATCGCGATTCCCCCGAAGATGAAGAAGGCCCCACCAATAGTGATCTTATCAGACAGGGACAAGAACGTCATTGAGATAACTCCACTCGTCACCCTATTCACCACAACTCCCATAGCCGCACCCTGGGCGCGTAGCCTCAACGGGAAGATCTCCGAGCTGTACACCCACGTTATGGGACCCGCCCCAACGGAGAACGTCGACACGTAGGACAAAACCATACCTATGCTCAGGCCAATGGCCCATTTGATCACGGCGCGTGAGCGATCAATGATGGTGAGGCTTACGCCCAGCGTGAGAAGCGAGAAGACCATGCCGCCAACGCTGGTCAATAACAAGGGCCGACGCCCGACCCGATCCAACAAAAACGTAGCCACCAAGATGAAAACGGTCTTGGCGAATCCAACGGCCACGGTCGCCAGAAGCTGCTCGGCGTCGGATTCCAGGCCAGCCTTTTTGAAAATCTCGGGGCTGTACAGCACCACGGCGTCTATGCCGGAAGCCTGTTGGAAGAAGTGGAGGCCCAGAGCGGAGATGAGGATGTGACGCACCGCGGGTGTAGGGTAAAGGATTAGCTCTTTCCATACACCCTCGCCGCCGCTATTCTGGTTGGTCACTTGAACGACGTCGTCGTTGCAGTCCTCCGGGATCCCAGCCGCGGCTTTGATATCTGCTAGCCTGAGCTGAGCCTCTTGGGGAGAGTCGGAGATTTTGTTGAGAACTTTTGTGGCTTCGCCGAGCCTACCTCTCATGACCAGCCAGCGTGGTGACTCCGGCATGGCTAACACTCCCACGGCCAGGATCACCGAAGGCACCGCCCCCACTCCCAGCATCATCCTCCATCCCAGGTGAAGTGGCAGCTTCGAAAAGCAGTAGTTTGATATGTATCCCAGTAATATCCCTCCATTCACGAATACCTTCATCAATATCAACCGTATCAGTTATCGTTACTAATATTATTCTCTCATAATAAATCATCTTTCAAATATATATCTCCACTACCTCGGGGAAGGAGGTCAGAAAACCACGACACGAAGGAGGGGACACTTCCGCCGTGTAGACCGGAGCAATCATCAGAGCATAACCGATGCCCACGCCCGCCACAAACCGCGCGAACATCAAAAAGGGATAGTTTGGAGAGAATCCCATCAGGATGGCTCCGGCGAAGAAGATGCCTCCGGCCACGACGATCGTGTAACGCCGACCGATCCAGTCCGAGGTTCTCCCGGCGAGACACGAACCAATCAGAGAGTAAAGGTTGATGATTCCTACCACGATCTCGATTTGCACGTCCGTCAGTTTCAGGTCCCTCTTTATATATATCACCGCTCCACTCATCACCCCAACGTCTGTACCAAACTCACACATCATCGTCATCATCATCAAATACACAAGCAATATATATATATATATATATAGTACTTAGTTCAGAAGAGCAAAAAAAAACGTTATTTTTACTCATGCATGTCATGTCTACGTACAGTTGTTCTTATTATTAACACTCACTCACCATAGCCAAGTAATATGGAAGTCATGGAAGCCAATATGGCACAAGCGAAAGCAAACTTGTTCCTTTTGGGGGCCTTTTGAGGATCAAAAGTCTGAACAGATTTCTGAGCTGCTGCTTTGCCCTCGTCCATCTTCACTGTATCTGCTGTGCTACGTGAATGCAGTCTATACTTGAGTAGCCATGAGAGCACTGGTGGTAGTGAAATTATGCAGGAGGAGTGGTTTATATAGAGGGCATTCACATGAGCTTAGACAGCGCTGTCCCGCATGTATAGGTGAACGCGTGGAACCTCTACCCTCTCTTTGAAACGTCGTCGTCATCTTACTACTCCAAAACTGCGACAATAGCTAATGGGGTTGCCTAATTTTCTCTCTTGTCGCCGGTTCCTTCATCTTCCTTCCATTTACTTCTTCAATTTCCAATCTACAAACTTTAAACTTTAAACCATACTGTTTCTGGATTACATCCAACAGATTAATTAGTCACACCATGAAGTCTGTCGATTAATGTCTGTTTGATTGGTGTGTGTCTGTCAAAGAAGAAGGGAGTAATTTTTCAGACCTTAGTTGTCTGCTGTACTATAAAAATAATGTTCTTAGTTACTATGTTTTCAGTGAAACAATATATCTACATTGTTTTATTTTTAGAAAAATGTTTTTTTTATCTATTGTTTGCACATAACTCATTATTTTCATCATTAAAAAATTGATTTTATATTTAAGAATAAAATAATGGAGGTAAAATGTGTCTATTTTTCTTATGTGTCAAAATAATAGTGTCATTATTTTTATATTAATAAATCGAGTAAATTTAATTAAACACATTTGTGAAACTTTATAAAATTACACAAACTGGAATGAAGTCAAAATCAGCTTAAGTATAAATTAAGAATATAAAAGATTTTAAAAGTTTAATTTACAAATTAATTCATACCTAAACTAATTTCAATTTCCAAAATTTGGATGTAGACGATGGTTTTATCTCAAAAGAAGTAAAATTTGGATTTCTTAAGTGAATTTTTCCATAATTTTTTTTATAAGATATATACAAGTTAAAAATCAAAACTAAAAAAGAAAAGAGAGACAAAAAAGCATCAATAAATGAGCTCTTGCATATAAAAAGTAATTTTAATTTTTACATTTTCTTTCTTATTTTTTATATTTGCTTATGAAAAACTATTTGATAATGTTATTATTACGATTTTATCTGTTGTGTATAGAAAATATGCATGTGTTGCTAAATTTGTTGGGTTTCTATCGAAAACAATTTCACTATGAATACAAAAAATAATAATATTTCTGATAAAAAATTATCTGATTAAGACAACACGATATATTTGTTTCTCCTTCTCCTGCCTCAATAATAGGTCATGCATTTTGAACAGCTACTCGCAATGTTAGCTATGACAGTTACGCAGTTTATTTAAGGGTCAAGTTGTAAAATTTATTTATTAATATATTTTGTTTTAACAAACGGATTAATTAAATTCTATTTAACTAGTAAATTTAATCTATAAATTTAGTACGATAGGAAATAATTTATATATTATAAGATTGCATATTTGTAAATTATTAATTTTATAAATCTCAATTGAAATCATCACTGATTTTAAGCATTAATTTATTCTCAAAGACATTTTCAGCTTTTTTTTTCTGGAAGTTTGCTAAAATTGTGACAAAAGTATATGTATCTTTCTTCAAATTCATTGAGAAAATAGAAATAATTAATTTTTCATCATATTTTCACGTATACTAAATTTTGAACAGAAAATAATGTTTATTATATAGAAATTTCACAAAAGAAAAAAGATTAATTTTCTAATTTTCTGATTAGGCAAAAAATAATGCAAAAGTCATGAAAAATATCAAAAATACCAGAAAAATTGGACACCAAAAAAGATGTGAACAAATGTATAAGATAAAAACAAACTATTTTCAACCTAAAATTTTAAGACAAATTTATAAATATCTTTACTTATATATATCATTTATCTAATAAGCAAATTCGAGCTTATATTAAATTCTTGGCACTGTATACCCTATAGGTTTTGTTATCTTATATATTATAAGTTTTTTCACTTATATATTATTCATATCACCATTTTTACTGAAATGTGACTTTCAACTCATGACACTCTATACCATTATTATAAATAACATATTAAATGTTTATAGTTTGGAGGTGTGGTGATATGCACAAATATGGACCAAATTCAGTTCATGATACGATTATATTATTACCAATTTATAGTTGGAATATGTGATTGTTAAATTATATATATATATATATATATATATATATATATATATATATATATATATATATATATATATAGTGATAAAGTGAATAATTTTGACATGAAAATAAGATAGTCCATGTGATTTTGTATGTGGAAGATTGAGGTGAGGTCAACATCTGCGTTTAAAATCTTTAACTTTGAGTTTTTTTGGAGGTATGCTGGGAAGGTTCCCACCATGGTAGCACAGCTCTCATAATACATGTCATCAACCTTTACATCATTTTCTTAATTAAAGCGAGGGGTCAAATCATCTAACGACAAACAAAACACAATAAAGAATAAAATCTATTAAGTTTTATAATAACTTTCACTAATACAATTGTGTATAAATAATCTATGTCACTATATATTATAACTATAAGAATCGAAGATATTACAATTTAAAGACAATATGTTTATCATAGATATGTCTATTTTTTCATTCAGAATGGAGATATGATATGCTTTTTCATTCCAGATTCAATCCCAACACATACATGTAAAACAAATTTTAAGAAAGTTTCAATTTCTATGCGCATCCTAATTAATTAAAATCAAGTTCATAAAAAGTAAAATTTATTTTCTTAGAACTCAAAAACTTTTTTTTTTTTGTATTTTTTGTCGTTTGATTCATGAACAGTAGTAATTCATTTATAAACTTTAATCATAAATAACTGTTGAACTTAACAGTGTTTTAGGAGCATCTCACTAAGTGCGCATAAGATAAAATAAGATAAAAACTATTTTTGTACACATAAATTTGTTACATTGATTTAATAAATTTTTTATTTTTTATTCTTTATTTTTTTTAAATATAAAAATTCACATTTTTAAAAAAATATAACTTTTTAAAATTATTTCATTCTTATAATATAGGTTAAATAAGGTAACACTATTTATCTTAAAACAAACATTAATGTTAAAAATAAGTTTCTTTAATCGATTTCAACATAAGTCATATACAATCTCTTTACGTCATGATGCGTTGGGAACTCAAGTATGAATTAAATCTCACATTGGGAACTTAAGTATGAATTAAATCTCATATTGGATAAAAATAAAAAATATAATAATATATAAAAATAAGAAATCCAATAATTCATCGTTTTAAAATTTTGAATAAAAAGTTTTTCAAAAAAACTCAATAAAAATATCAAATTTTATATAAAATGTTATTGGTATTTGTATAACGTATATAACCTCGTTTTCGACAGTAACACGTACCAAGCGAATGAGTTCCAATCTCGGTAACAATATTAGATCCAGATAAAGATTTTGCCTTTCCAGAATTTACACCCGTCCTTAGAATTTTTTCAAGCTTCTTCTTTTATTATGATTACAGTGTTGTGCATCCTCAATAACATCGCATCTCGTCACGATCATTTCAAACCAAAACTAACAAAGTTCCCACCTTTTGTAGGATTAGGGATAGTGCGTATGGCAGCCCATCACAGTCAACTACTCATTGCGTTTGTAAGCTGACACTTGGCCTGGGTTGATGTGTCAAGCTTGTATTTTATGAGGTACTGCCAATCCATCATCAACTTCAATACTAGCCTTCGATTCTTTGTATTTGGTATTCCCTTTGTCATAAGTGTTTATGTTCGCCCAATCATTTATACTCTTTTTTAGTAGTTAGCACTATTGGGAATGAAGTTGGTTACTGTCAGTAACCCCTTTCTGTTTTCAGTTTGTTAGCAGCTTTAATGTGTTTGTTAGGTTTTACTGTTTTCCTATGTTTTTGATTGTTGTTCAGACAAGAACTCTATAAATAGAGTTCTCTCCATCTTCTACATTAATAATAAGAAATACTATTGCATTCAATCTGTATCAGAACTATTTTCTCCAAGATCTCAGATAACAAGAAAAGGCTAGGTTTTTCTTACCTGGTTTGGCACGCTCTCCATCTTTGCCTTCTTCACCGTCGTCAACCGCTGCCTCCGGAGCCACCAACTTGAACGGACAGCACCCGAGGTTGAAGGTGCTTCCAGAACGCTCCGTTCTCTCTCTTCATGTGCGAACATCACGCAACTCTGCTTGCGTGGCTCTCCTTTTCGGTATTAAGTTTTCCCGGGTGCACTTCCAAAATGGGCTGGGCCGCACAACTGATCACACAGTGCTGGGCCAACCTTAATATGGTATCAGAGCAGGTCTAGTACCTGCTCTGCTGCCTTGCACCTCTGACTCTATTCTTGGTATCTTCTTGGGCTGTTTCTGTTTTTCTTTATGGAAGACCCCACCAACCCATCCAGCCCCTATTATCTGCACCCAGGTGAGAACCCGGGTCTCACCCTCATCACACAGACTTTGAACGAGAGTAATTACTCTTCATGGAGCAGAAGTATGAGGAGAGCCTTGCTCTCCAAGAATAAAACCAAGTTTGTTGATGGGTCCATAAAGAAACCCCAGCAAACTGATGCATTGTTTGATGCATGGGAAAGATGTAATGTGATGATCTTATCCTGGATAACAAAGACTCTCTCTCCACAGATTGCTGAAAGTGTCATATATGTTGAAGAGGCCAAGGAATTATGGGATGAATTGAAAGAAAGATTCTCCAAAGGAGATTATTTCAAGATTTCTGACCTGCTACAGGATATTCACTCTATTAAACAGGGAGAAAGGGGAGTGAGTCAATACTTTACTGATCTGAAAATCCTATGGGAAGAGTTGGAATTCCTAAGACCCATTCCTAGTTGCACATGTAAAGTTCCCTGTAATTGTGATCTTTCAAGAATCTCCTTAAAATACAGGGAGATGGAGCATGTAATATGTTTCTTGAAGGGGTTAAATGACTCTTACAGTACAGTCAAGACACAAATCCTCTTAATGGATCCTCTACCCAATATCAATCGGGTTTTCTCTCTCATTATGCAGCAGGAGAGACAAGAGAAACACAGCTCTCCCGAAGTCAAAATTCTGGCAAATACAACTGATAAGAACAGCCCATGGAAGGGCCAAGGAAGAGGATCTGGTTCTCGTGGCAGAGGAAGGGGCAGAAATCCCAATTATGGGAAACAATGCTCCTTCTGTAACAAGATGAACCACACTATAGATGAATGCTATTCTAAGCATGGATACCCTCCTTGGTACAAGAAGGGTGACAATAACCAAGACAAGAAGACTGACTGGGGCTCTGCAAATGCATGCCAGACCAGCACTGAACCTGAAGGAGTTCAGAGCACACATCAAACAAACAGTGGTAATAATCTTCCCCCCTTCACTGCTGAACAGGTCCAAAAACTACTCAGGATGATGGACAAAATGGATGAACCTCCTCACAAAGTTAATCAAGTTCAGAGAAGTGACACTCAACATAAACAAGGTACCCTTTCCTGGATTATAGACACTGGTGCCACAGATCATGTGACACATGATAGAACAAACTTTGTCTCTTTTCATAAAATTAAACCTATTTCAGTCAAATTGCCAAACAATGCTATTTTAACTGCTGAACATGCTGGAACAGTACAATTTTCCAAGGATCTTATTATTTTTAATGTTCTCTATATACCTGAATTTTGCTTTAATTTAATCTCTGTTCAAAGTCTCATTAGAGACTTAGATTGCAGTCTGACTTTTTACTCTAAGACCTGCCAGATAAAGGAGAATCATACATTGAAGATGATTGGATGTGCTAACTCTTGGAAGGGCCTCTATTATCTACAAGCTTTCCCTAAATCTGATCAAAGATATACTGTTAAGACTGCTTTCTCGTTTAAGAACCTTGATGTTAACTTGTGGCACTATAGATTAGGCCACCCTGGAAACAGGGTTATGAAATTCATATGTGAAACTTTTCCCTATGTTAAGGTTGACATTAATACAGTTTGTGACACTTGCCACTATGCTAAACAACGAAGGTTATCTTTTCCTAAAAGTGATTCTGTCACCACTGATATTTTTGAAATTGTTCACTGTGATATTTGGGGTCCTCTTAATACTGTTTCTGTACATGGCCATAAATATTTTCTCACTATTGTGGATGATTACAGTAGGCACACATGGATTTTTCTAATGAGCAATAAAGGTCAAACTAGGGAGTTACTGCAAAATTTTGTAATCAAAGTTAAAAATCAGTTTGACAAATTAATAAAAACCATAAGGTCTGATAACGGACCTGAATTCAATTGTGAGGATTTTTATAATAAACATGGGATCAATCACCAAAAGAGTTGTGTTGAGACCCCAGAACAAAACCCCGTTGGCCATGCTGTCTATCTTATAAATAGACTACCTACCATGATTCTTAACCATAAAACGCCTCATGAACTCCTCTACAAAATACCTCCCACTTATTTAGATCTCAAGACTTTTGGCAGCTTGTGTTTTGCCTCAACCCTTGAAACTAATAGAAGCAAACTCGACCCTAGAGCTAGAAAGGGAGTCTTTTTAGGATACAAATATGGTGTGAAAGGCTACATTGTGCTGGACATAAATACCAAGGAGCTTTTTATAAGTAGAAACGTCATTTTTCATGAAAATGTTTTTCCCTACAAAGAGGTGCATGACAGCAGAGCAGAATGCAATGGTGCAAGGGACAAAGCTGAGACTATAAATGACCTTCTAAAGGACCAGTATCCCACTGGTGATGAAAAGCAGGATGAGTTAGATACTGCAGATTCTCCTGTGGAGGCACAGCCAGGAGAACAGTTCTCAGACATTGAAGATGACAGTTATGACAGTAATGACAGTGATGGAGCAGGAGACAGCCATGAAAGTCAGGAGAACAGAAGGTCTAACAGACCCAGAAGAACTCCTACATACCTAAAAGATTATGTTCATCAGGTGAATCAATCCTCATCTATTAAAAATTGTTTTAAGACCCCCTACCCTATATCTGATTTGCTATGCTGTGATAACCTTTCAGATAAACATTTAAAATACAGTATGACTGTTATTGGAACCAAGGAACCAAAATCTTACAGTGAAGCCAAAGGGATGACTGAATGGGTGGAGGCTATGCAGAGAGAAATTAAAGCTCTGCAGGACAATGATACATGGGTTATAACCCAGCTGCCTCCAGGGAAAGCGACAATAGGGTGCAAATGGGTGTATAAAACGAAGTTCAAGGCTGATGGCAGCATTGAAAGATACAAAGCTCGCCTGGTGGCTAAAGGTTATACCCAGCAGGAGGGCATTGACTACCTTGACACCTTTTCCCCTGTTGCCAAGCTCACCACAGTCAGATTGCTAATTGCCCTTGCAGCTTCCAACAACTGGTTTCTACATCAACTGGATGTTGATAATGCATTTCTGCATGGAGACCTTAATGAAGAGGTCTACATGGATCCACCCCCAGGTTTAACAGTACACAATAAAGGACAGGTTTGCAAATTAACCAAATCTTTGTATGGCTTGAAGCAAGCAAGCAGACAATGGTTTGAAAAGCTTTCTTCCTTCCTATTAACTGCAAATTTTGTTCAATCTAAATCTGATCATTCTTTATTTACTAGAAAAACATCTACAAGCTTTACTGCTCTCCTTGTATATGTGGATGATATTGTTTTAACAGGGAATTCTATGATGGAAATTAACTCCATAAAAGAGCTTCTCCACAACAGGTTTCGAATAAAGAACCTAGGAGAACTGAAATATTTCTTGGGACTGGAAGTAGCTAGATCTAAAAAGGGCATTCATCTATGTCAAAGGAAATATGCCTTGGATATATTGGAGGAAACGGGAATGTTGGGCTGTAAGCCTTCAACTACTCCTTTTCTTAGTGATACGAGCTCCTTATATAAGTTGGACAGCTACATGAATGATCCAGGTCCTTACAGAAGGCTAATAGGGAAGTTGCTATATCTTTCAAATACCAGACCCGACCTATGCTTTTCTATTAATTTGCTTAGTCAATTTGTTCAATCACCTACTAACTATCATTATCGGGCCATCCAACATATTCTCAGGTACATTAAATCTAAACCCTCTGAAGGGTTATTTTTCCCAGCTGATTCTCCTATGCAGCTAAAGGCATTCAGTGACTCTGATTGGGCAACCTGCCCTAACACCAGAAGATCCACAACGGGGTTTTGTGTCTTCCTTGGATCTTCTCTTATTTCCTGGAAATCTAAGAAGCAGAGAACTGTCTCCAGATCCTCTACTGAAGCTGAGTATAGAGCCCTTGCAGCCACTGTATGCGAGATACAGTGGCTCAGTTATCTCCTACAAGATCTTCAAATTGAAGATCTTGTAGGAGATAACTGAGCCACTGTATCTCGCATACAGTGGCTGCAAGGGCTCTATACTCAGCTTCAGTAGAGGATCTGGAGACAGTTCTCTGCTTCTTAGATTTCCAGGAAATAAGAGAAGATCCAAGGAAGACACAAAACCCCGTTGTGGATCTTCTGGTGTTAGGGCAGGTTGCCCAATCAGAGTCACTGATTGGCCCAGCACTGTGTGATCAGTTGTGCGGCCCAGCCCATTTTGGAAGTGCACCCGGGAAAACTTAATACCGAAAAGGAGAGCCACGCAAGCAGAGTTGCGTGATGTTCGCACATGAAGAGAGAGAACGGAGCGTTCTGGAAGCACCTTCAACCTCGGGTGCTGTCCGTTCAAGTTGGTGGCTCCGGAGGCAGCGGTTGACGACGGTGAAGAAGGCAAAGATGGAGAGCGTGCCAAACCAGGTAAGAAAAACCTAGCCTTTTCTTGTTATCTGAGATCTTGGAGAAAATAGTTCTGATACAGATTGAATGCAATAGTATTTCTTATTATTAATGTAGAAGATGGAGAGAACTCTATTTATAGAGTTCTTGTCTGAACAACAATCAAAAACATAGGAAAACAGTAAAACCTAACAAACACATTAAAGCTGCTAACAAACTGAAAACAGAAAGGGGTTACTGTCTTTATGACAGTAACCAACTTCATTCCCAATAGTCTCCCCTCAAGCTGGACGGTGGATAGTCATCAGTCCAAGCTTGGGAACAATGGATCTAAATCTGACGCGATGGGGAAACTTCGTGAAGATGTCAGCCAGCTGTTCGTCGGAGCGCACGGGAAGGAGGTTGAGAAGACGTTCCTGAATCTTTTCACGGACAACATGGCAGTCTAGTTCAATATGTTTAGTCCTTTCATGAAAGGACTGGTTGTGAGCTATGTGCCTTGCTGACTTATTGTCACAATACAGGACAGGAGTTCCAGATTCAATTTATACTCTTTTTTAGCACCACATCATTTATACTCTTTTTTAGTAGTTAGCACCACATCAATTTATAGTCTCAGAGCTACAAAGAAATTAGCAAGCACGTTGTAAGTCTTATCGGATCAATTCATAAATGAATGTAAATTTTATTCTACAAGTTGGTTGTAGGGTTGAATTAAGTTTAAAGTTTTCCTGTAGATGAAAGTGAAATTGGAAGTAAAGAAAATGATTCTCTCATACCAAACTCATTTCATATGTCAAAAAACTTTTGAAAAAGTGGGAGAAAATAATACTCTTGACTTTCCGTTATACTTTAATCTTTGAAAGCATTGTAGTTAGAAAAGAAAAACTCTCAAAATTTATTTTAATTTTAAACCTTTTATTTAAATACTAAAATAAAATGTTTATATAGTATGATTATTCTATCGGCTCGAAACCAAACGATTAATCAATCTATATTTCATATACAATCGATAAGCAGTTGGATTAAAAATAAAATTAATATTAAAAATAATCATGTTAAACCAAAGTTAGAACATTATCAACACTGCAATCAAATTAGCCTTCATCAGAAACACATATCAAAATCTACAAACATAATTTTGTGGTAGGTTATTTACATACATTATACATTTATGATTAACAAACATTACGTTGAACTTTAAATTTTACTCAATTTTTAGAATATATTGTTTTATAAATAGATATAATCAATTTTAGTTGTTTTAAAAAAATATAATTTTTCTTACCATTTTAAAGACTATAATTTTCAACTCTCAACTTAATAAAATAGATTATTTTAAAGAATGTAAAATTTATAGATTAACTAATACAAAATTAAAATTCGAAATTTCTATTCAAAAGAGAGAGAAAAGAAAATAAAGTGAAATAAAATTTTAAAACATTTGCCAATTATTTGTGGTAAAAAAAGGTAGGTTGAGATTGAATACTCTTTATTAGATATTTTCAATATTGTCTAACTCATTATTTTTTGCCCACTAGTGATTTAAGTGAAAATATTTATTTGTCAGTATATCTCAAACCTGATCCCAATTCTGCATATCTTTTATATTTTACCTTATATTTTAAAAAATGTATAGATAATTAAAATTAAAATTTTCATTATTAATATAAATAAATTTTAATGTTTAAAAATATTTATTTATTTATATTTTAATTATAATATAACTTGTCAAAATTGTTAAACCACACAAAACTACAACTTTAATAGATTTTAATGGAGATTCATTCCTAAATTTGATGCATACCTATTTAAACCTTCCATAACTAGATTATAAACATTTATTATGTGGAAATAATAGGTGCTACTTTATAAAATATTTGAAGTCGAGAGGAATTGAATTGTTTTGTCTTCTATTTAAAGAAAGTGAACTTGTTAACTTTAAAATATAATTATTTTGTTGAATTAATAAGTTAAAGAGACTATTTATAAATGGATAAAATTTAGAGAAAGTGAATAATAATTTATTTTTTATTTAAAGAAAATGAATTTAATGTTGACTTTCAAACATATTGTTATCCACATGTGAAAAACTTAGTGTATGGAAAGAAACATGGAGAAAGGGATAAGACGGTCTTTTGATATTGAGGAAACAAACTATAGTAGTAGTAGAGAGTGGGTGACTCGAGTAGTGGAGGTGGAGGTGAAGGTGTCGCATCTTTAAGTTAACCGGCGTTTATAATTGCATTTCAAACTCCGTTCAACCGTCACCGGAGGCGGAAGATGCAAATTGTTGATAGGAACTTTTGATTTTCATCATAACTTGGTGTAGCTTTTCTGGTTCTGCTCCATTCATTTCAATTCCATTTCTAATTTCATATCTAAAATAGGAACACGTTCTTCCTCATACTTCACATTTCTCATCTGCAATTTTCATCACCCGCCGAAACCCTACATTTTCGCCTAGTGGTGGATCAGTTTCCGGGGATTCCTCGCCAATTAAGGTACGCTGCTTTTACTTCCTGAGCGGTATTTGTTTCGCCATGACTAAGAACCGTTTCCGCTACACGCAATTTTTGCTTAGGGCAAGGATTTTCGTCCTTTTTCTCCATAGTCATTTCGCGTTACTTTGTTTTATGAGTTGAATGAGTCACGAGATAATGTAATTGTATAATTAGTGTTTACGTGGAGTGTAGGATTGCTGTGTGCAAATATAAGGTTGTGAGATGGAGGATGGTGAGAAACCCACGGGTAATTCCCATGGCATTTCTGATATGGATGTTGTTGATGCGGCTTTGCATGGCCAGCATGTGTCGTCTTCCCCTACTGACAATTCCCCTGCTCAGCAACAGCAGGATCAAGTAATGGTCGAACAGGGCGATGATAACAAAAACGGGGATTCTGATCCTAGTAATGTACCAGAGACTAGTGTAATTAGTGAGAATCAGTTTGAGGTTGAAGATTCCAAGACCGTTTCGCACCATGAACTGATTACTCCTAAGCCTAAAGAAAAGAACATTAGAGAAATGAAGAATGTGCTAAATGATACTGAGGTACTTACTTCCAGTAAGATGGCAGAGCTTTTTGTTATTTCTCTTTTGTACATTGTATTTATCTTGCCTTTCATCCACAGATGACTGAGTATGATGAGTATGGCACACCTCTGGACCGGGAAACATTTATGAAAGAGCTTGAGAATTTCTACAGAGAGCGGTCCTTGGAATTTAAGCCTCCTAAGTTTTACGGAGAGCCACTAAATTGCCTTAAGTATGTATAATATCCCCTGTGACGCAAGGGTGTAACCCCTTTCTCATAAGCATTCTAAAGGCTAGTTTAAGTTGGCCTGACCTCCTCCTTGATATTTGAATGTGTTACTATACTGTTCTGATAATGGATCCCTTACTTTTCAATGGGCTGCAGGTTGTGGAAAGCTGTTATCAGACTGGGTGGCTATGATGTGGTATGGATTTGTCTTACATGTTATTTTTGACAGATCATCCCTTTGAATGGTTCTAGGCCATGTTTGTAATTCTTGCATTACTTTGCTTACTTCAAACTCAAGGTTGTTGTTAATGCTATTTCTAATAGCTCCATCCCATTCATATCTTGCGTAAGATAAAAGGGCCGTTTAAACTTAATATAGATTTAAACATTTTACCAAATGTCAGGTGAGTCATCAACACAATTTCCCTATGTTCGATGGCTTTGCTTGTACCTCATATATACTGTAGTTATGCCTTCAATAGTGTTGTTTGTTATGTTTTCCTGATGTTTGATGGCCAAGCTAATTTTGGTATTATCAATGCTGCTCAAATGTTGGGTAGACACTGGTTGTAGCACAGATAGAACCCATGCAGTGGAAGTCAAACATTTTTTGACTTGGTCCTCAGGCCTCCTGACAACTTTTCAAAGAGCTAATCATTTAGGATTTGTCATTCATCTAATAATTTTTTTTTAAAATTTTGGAAGATATTGTAGGGGAAGTTTAAATAGTTATGATCTGACTTGTGGAGACATAGTAATAGCTTTGGCCTGTGATTTGATATGGTACTTTCTATAGTGTCATGAAGCCAGCCCAGATTCTTTTTTTGTTCTGGAACTTGATTTGAATTTATTTTATAAATTTTGGAATAGGACATATCTTTACATGTTTAGTTTACTTGACATTTGGGTTGCTTCTTGTTGGCTCTTGATATCATGTTTAGAATGAAAGAGAATGAGACATATGATGAATTTCATGTACTACAATTATGCAGTCGAACATATATTTATGTCAACAGACAAATACAAGCATAATTACGTTACATTTAAATTCAATCACTCTGATTAATCATAATTAAATGTCACATGACATATAATAGACTGTATTTTCAATTATTACTATAATTGCATTATTTCTATCAACATCCATAAGTTTTATTTCAGTTGGTGCTAAAATGTTTTAGACCCTTTTGTCAGTTATTCATTACTCGTAACTGACAAAGTTGATCTTATTGATTGGTTATATGTAGGTAACTGGCTCCAAGTTGTGGCGACAAGTAGGAGAGTCTTTCAACCCCCCAAAGTAAGGCCTAAAATATAATTGTTTTGTAGTTCTTATTAAGCTTTCGTAGCCTCATCATATTGTATTTTTGCTATTTACTGTCACTGATGAATTCTTTGTAGTTTTCTGAGTTGTTTGTAACTGTTTATTATTAACATGGGCAATTTACTTTCTAAAACATCAAATGCTTAATTGCATTTTTGACCCCCCCAACCACTCCACTAGTTTGGACCTGTCATGTGTGATTTTATTCCCCATAAAAGTTTGCAAGCTAGTCAGTCCCCCTATGATTAACTTGCCATCCAATTGTTAATAGAATTAGTTAATCTGCCTGGCAGTTTTGCAATGTGGCTAGTCATTGTGCTGATTTTGATTAATTAGCCAATCACAATTCGTCACATCAGAAGAAATTGTTTAAAGAAATTAAAAATGTAATTGTTGATAATATTTGTTGAAAACATGAGTAGCTGTGATTATATTGGAAAATAAAAACTATGTTCTATCTGAATTGCCTTGGAGTTTCTGAATCTTGGTTGTTCAGGTTCTTGAGAGTTGAATGAACGGAAAAAAATCAAGTGGGTGATTCTCAGATTCAATGACATATGTCAACTGGTGGTGACGAAAAATTATCTGAACCGTTCTCTCTAATTTACACTGCAAGGTTGTTGACAGAAGATGTGAAATATCTACCCTGTTCCCCTTTGGTTCTTGCACCTTGCCCATCATCTAGTAGTAGGTTTTCTATTATAGCAAAACTCATCACATAACGGGTTCATGTAGACAGCAAAACCCATTACCTAAGTCCATACAGTTTGCTGGTTATAAGACTGGAAATTTGAATGACTATACAGTATGGAGTTTGTGCAGGTAGAATTTCCTTTAACATCATTATCAGATTCTGAAACTATATTATGCAAAATTTGCTTGGATGTAGAATTGGATATTTGTTATTTTATAGCTCCAAGGACAGATTTGTGGTGGTAGTTGACTATAAATGCTAACCATACAAGTGTGTATAGTACAAAAATGAAAGTAAACACCAACCATACAGGGTCAACATGGTGCAGTTCAATCCCAGATTTGACTAAACCATGAATCTCTCTCTCTCTCTCTCTCTCTCTCTCTCTCATTCTACATATATACATCAGTACCACATGGCAGAGTTTGTGAGCATGTATTAGTACAAAATTAACCATATACCATTGATCATATAACGAATCAAATCAGAACCAAATTAGTGTAAATTAACCATTCTGAATCAAATATCAGTTAACCATATCAAATACCATGTTAACCAGGTTTTATTATGAACGGTATCATTGGGCCAATATAAAGTAACTTAAGCAAAACCAAATAGAAGATAGCCGTAGCAGATACCATAAATTAATCCATTACAGTTCAGAATACCCAAAGAAACCCTTGAAAATAAGATTGAAATTGATTTTTAATCGCTTAAGCGGTCAACTCTTTGTAGTAAATTTTAATTATCAATTTGCATTCAAAATGACTTGATTAAAGGAATTAAATCTAGTCATTACCATCTGAAATTTTTACTAATTACTGATTAAACAGACTATTATATAGATGCAAGGAAACAAATATTATTTACATAGGTAAAATATGGAAATAGAGAATATTTCTACAACCAATACATTCAAAAGTTGCTCTTAACAGACTACTTATCCTTAGTAAGCTAGTCACGAGCCACAATCTGAAAAACAAAATACCACGGTCAATCCAAAAAGCTATTTTAATTACAAAAACTGGTCCTCAGTCCATAAATAGTCCACCTGAAAAGACAAACCTCTTTTCAGATTGGCTCATGTTGCTATAAGATTCTTGATTGGGAACAACTTTGCTGGCTTTCTTCCTTGCTACAAATAGTTGATCGAGGTCATTGACTGCAGAAACTTGGTCTGTACTAAATATTCAGTACTGTTTTTGCTTCCTCTTAGAGGTGCAAACACTTGTCCACCAAGAATGGTCCCCTTTGTCGAGTGCCTTTTTTCACTATTTGGAGAAATATCCTATGCCTAATCTCATGGGAAAAACCCTAGGAAATTGGGTCTTTGGTTTCTGTTCTCAATGTTAGCAGACACCAAGAAGGTTGGTATATGGATATCCTTTTTAGTTTCATGTCATGAGGTATTATTTGATCTTAAGTTCCTTTAATTTTTTCTAATCTTATAAATTATTTTATCTTTGTTCCTTTCATTTTATTTAATATAATTTTTTTAATCTTAAGTTCCTTTTTCACTATATGTAGTGTCTAATAATCAAATGGAATTCTAATATGGAATTCCATTGCCATGTCTGTTAAGTATTTTATCTTAACTTAACAGATGGCACATTTGCTTAATTTTAAAAGGGTACTTGATTGACTTGAAAATATTAGGGGGACAAAAACCACATCTGTGCCACAAACTAAGGTTTCCAGATTGCAAAGGCCAAAAACTTTTTTTTTCTCAACAATTCATTTTAAAAAAGTATTACTTTGCTCAGTTATATTGAATTTTTTTCTTGCAGGACATGCACTACAGTCTCATGGACATTTAGAATCTTTTATGAGAAGGTAATTGGTGGATTGAACTTATCTCTAATTATTAGAAATACTTCATCTTTTTTATTGTAAAAATTGATAAATTAGAGTGGACTTAAGTTTTGGTGATTGGAATTGGAAAATGTTTTTTTTTCTGAAATAACCAACGAGCATCAGTTGTATGATCTTCTAGTTTCCTTTTTCCTGAACTGAACATTTGGACAGGCACTTTTAGAGTATGAAAAGCATAAGAGAGAGACTGGGGAGCTACAGCTCCCTGTTGGAGCATTTCATCAATCTCCAAATGTGGAAAAAGAGGTTTGTATAATTTTCCCTTGTGTTCATTGATTTCATATGCTCACAAGAAGATTACTTTATTATATAAGATCATATGTTGTTTTCAGTTGTCATGTGAACTTGAATAAAGCTCCTTCTTTTGTTAGTTATGCTCCTATTTTGCCTGATACACAAAGGTTGAGGAGTGAACTGTGTACAAATTTGAAAAAATGGCTGCTGGAATGAAAACATTAGGCTTTTACGGTTGTGTATGAAACAAAAGACTTAGTCTAAAGTCCTGGGTTTTTTGTTGGTAGAATTCATTAGGAAATTAGGAAACTAATGATGGGGGTGTTTCTTTTATTGTTGATGTGGCTAATAACTTTTGAACTTTACCACTTAGAGAAGAAGTAGAAACCAAAAAAAATTGGCACATAAGTTATCCATCAACAAAAGCTAACCAATCATGCTAATTAATGTAAGATAATGAAAAGGAGAAACCAAAATAGTTGCTAACAATGCCGAAAATTGCAACCATTGTTGGTGATGCTGACTTCAGAGCCTCTAAAAAGTCCTCAATCTGTGACGTCTAGTCTAGGGATCATCAGAGGTGGTCGGTTGCTGTGGATTCTCTACAGAAAATGATAGGGAAGGAGAAATTTTACAGAAAAGAGCATTTGAAACATGACTTGGAAGCATGTAACAACATTTCAACCTCTACCATCTGTTTGTATATATCAAATAATGAGTTTCTTTTTTAGACTACTGTTTACCAGGCTCCAGGATCAGGTAGAGCACGAAGGGATGCAGCAGCCCGTGCAATGCAAGGTTGGCATGCTCAGCGCCTTCTTGGATATGGTGAGGTTGCTGAGCCAGCTACTAAGGTCTGTTGAGACCTTTAAAACTTACATTCTTATCCTTTTTATCATTTTATTGTTCAGTGTAACTCTGTCTTATAGCAATGTATTTACTACTGGGGTGTTTTGTCTTTTCTTGCACAGGACAAGAACTTCAGTTCCACACCAAAGCGTGAAAAGAACCTAAAAAGCATTGGTATGCTCAGTACTAACATCACCGACTTTCTCTGAATTGATTATCTTATTTATTTATGCGTCAATGAATTAGGTATGATTAATAAACAGAGGACGCCAGCTGGTTTGGAGCATGCTGAGAAAGCTGCAAATATTGAAGGAGATAGACAGTAAGTTACTGGTCTTTTCTGTTAATTGACCTGTAGTCCTGTGCATAGATTCATGATCTCTGTTCACTGTTGGCTTCTCCATCCACCATCTTTTAACTCACGGTATTGCCCACCCACCACTTGATCTTGAAGTAACAATTAGTACTATGGAGTAAATTCTTTTTGCTGTTACACAATCAATAAATGCTGTTTTTTCTGTTAGACTCGTCGGTTTTCAGCAAAATAAAATAAGGAATTAACCAGGACAAGTTGGGGGCATTTTAATGATACTTCACTATACATATCTTATTCGAGTCCTAGGAAACATCTGAATCCTTATTTTTCCTTAAGGAGGTTTCTGTATCTATGTCTTTCCTAGCGAAGGTTTTCTGAGCCAAAACACAGACAAACTGACACAGTGAATATACCCTGGGAGATCCTTTTTTCATTTTCTGTCAGTGAGGATTCCTTTCATATTTACTGATTCCCCAATCAAATCAACTACTTAAAATCCCTACTTTCAATCTGGAAAAGATACGTATGCTCACTGATATTTGTTCCAAGTTCAAGCCTGCTTATTAAATCAAGGCTAATCGAGTTTTTCATTTGTTAGATTGGTCACAGCAGTGGTGGACATTGGACCCCCAGCCGACTGGGTGAAGATCAACGTACGAGAAACTGTAAGTCAGTTTGATTTTATTATTTATCTAACTTTTTCACGTATCACAATGCTAAATTTTCTATCCTGTTAATATAATTTAATAAAAATTTTACCGTTTTCTGTATTTGTGTCCAGAAAGATTGTTTTGAGGTGTATGCCCTAGTTCCCGGGCTCCTTCGTGAGGAGGTAAGAACCGTGGTTACTTGTCTTCATCCATAATTATTTTTATCTGGGAAAACTGGCATGATATTTGGGTACTTTATTCTGTTCGGTGAAACATATTAAAGTTTAACTGTCAAAGTCGTACTCCTTAGTTATCTAACAGTGACACTTGATAAAAATAATTATCAAATCCTTAAATTTATTAAATTGTAGCCTAGATTGTTTCATAAGCGTAACTGTATAAAATGGGATGTACAATTTGAAATTTCTACTGTTGTTTTTTGATGCTTTATTGTGACGAGGTAAATTCTGCCAGCATAGCTTTATGAATGTTTGGGATAATGCGACTTCATTTGTCCTGTAAGGAATCCTGTTTATGAAAAGCACCGATATTGTAGTCTATCAAGGAATCCTACTTCTAAAGACTGGATACAACCTTGTTTGCTCATTTTGGAAACAAACTCACTTTAAATGAGTGTTTTGCTGTGTCATCGATTATGGCTTCTTTGGGTTCAACTTTTATTATTGACCTTGTTATAACAAATCCAGGTGCGAGTCCAATCGGATCCAGTTGGACGTCTGGTTATAACTGGTCTGCCAGAACACATTGATAATCCATGGGGAATTACCCCCTTCAAAAAGGTAAAGTACCTTTTCTTAACAGAGATCTTGATATATTTCTGTTTTCAGGAGGATATTATGACATTAAGAGTAAGTTAGGACGTAGCATCTTAATTGAAAGGTATCGACTGAAATTTGCTGTTTTTTCAGGTTGTGAACTTACCTGCTAGAATTGATCCACTTCAGACATCCGCTGTTGTTAGTTTGCATGGTCGACTATTTGTACGGGTTCCCTTTGAGCAGGGAGCTGTATGAATGTTCCTCCCTTGAATGCTTGATTTGTCAAATCTCCTCTTAAGGGGTTAAAATTAAACAATCAGGGCGAGTTTATGCTTGCAAATACTGAAGCCCTGTTGGGTTAGTCGAAACTACCAACTACATTACCATTTTTTCTGGTAAAAATACCCAATTTCTCTAATACAGTATGCTAGAGTTCTCCCATCAAATGCCTTATTATCCATATACGAAAAATTGGACACTCTACCTCTTTTTAGTTATGTGTTGCCGCATTTGTAACATTAACTAGAGCATTTGTTCAGAAGCTCGTCTCATAGGAAAAAACTAAAGTATTGATATTTTAGTCTGACAAAAGTACACAGCATACTTATGTCTTCCATTTGCGTGTGGATACGGACAGAATATGCATTTACGATTACGCACCCATATAAATCCAAATCTAATACACCTTAACTCAGGTCAAGCTTTTAATCGTCTCTTAAGATTTTGGTTCGTTTTCCAGCGTGTCTTTTTGTCTTAGACACTCAGTACAAAACTATTTTACTATAACCTTTACCTCTTCAGAAATAATTTAGATACGAGGACTTTTGATAATACATCACTCTCTGTTACTCTTTCCCCTGCATTGTTATTTCTTGAAACTTATTGAAAGGTAAATAATTATAAGAGATTCATTAAAAAAACCACAAAAAAGTTGTCATTTTAATAAGTTTTAATTCGTAAAGAATGTGTTAGAAATTTTGTTAAGAATAATAATAAATAAATAATTTAGTGAAATATTTATCCTTTTCAACTTCTATAAATAATTTATGCAATTTTATGAATATTCACCAAATATTGATTGCAATTTTTTTACATATATATAAATAATGATGTAAATTAATTTTCATAAATAGGAACTAAGAACATCTAAACTAATTTCACTGTCTAATATTGTAAGGTCCTGAAAATTATGGGCTAGGAGGTCCTATTTTCTAAGGCAGCCAGGCCCAAAGGGCTAAAGGCACCAAGACCTTAGGAGGGGTTTCCTCTTTTTCCCAACTCTGAACCTATTTCCAGTTTCCCTTTCTCTCTCTAAAACTCAGTTCCACTTCTCTTCTCCTTGCTCTGACTTCTCTCTACTTTTCCACCACTTTCCACCGTTTAAATTTCAAATAGGTGGTGTCCTTTCGCTCACGGAGTTGAGAGCTTCCATCCTATCAGATTAGATTTTCATTTGGACGGGTAAGTCAAATTCTCAACTTTCTGGATATTAGGGCATGCAACTTTACTGGTTGCATGGAGCTCATTTTGATTCTCTGTTTATTCGAGCTCTAAGAGCTATGTTCTATCACCAATTTGGTGATCTGTAGGTTCTGTCAAGTTCTGCGCGGTGTGGAGGATACTGTTAGGGCATTTTATTGAGCTGTACTATTTGACTTTCAAGTAAGGGGAGCTAGTTATTTTGTTTGAAATTAATTTGAGATATATGCATGTTAAGTCCTGAATTGGTGTGTTGATTTGAACTGTTATGTACTGTTTAGTTATGTTTTGTGATGAGCATGTTGATTTGTATCTGCTGGATGTGTGGAAGTTGTGTAACCATAGTGTGCTGAACATTGTTTGACTTGGATGAGCATTATGTTGGCTGTACTGAGTTTCTGGATTTGAATAAGATCTCTGGGAAATAATTAAAAAGGATGGTGAGTGGATACATGTACTGCTTTAGGTTACTGTGAGGGAAATGGAATACTAAAATTGGGTGAATGGGGTCTAGAGTACTATAAGGCAATTAGGACTTGTTGAGAGCACTGTGTTGGTAGGATAGAAGAATCATAAAAACCTGAGTTGGCACATCCCTGATCATAGAGCAGCCCTGGCCTGGTCCAGTACGTTGTGACTAGTCATATGTGTTGGCGGCGAAGGTGAGACTGATGAGTTCAGACATCTGATTCTTCTCCGGTGACCAATTGGGCAGTTGGGATAGTTTAGTTGAGTCAATAGAACTGGTGAGGGGTCAGAGAACTGAGTAAGTCCTGAGATAATGGTTGAGATGAGAATGTGTTCATAAGTTGCAAGGATTGATGTTTTAAATGGTAAAACTGAATTTAATCACTTTACATTAGTGCTAGGGAGGGTTTGGATCATCTAGACAAGAAGAATTACTAGTAATAATCGAATAAGAGGTCTTAGAAATTAACCAAGAGTCCTAGAAATGGTAAGGGTTACTGTAAGTGAGTGATTATGCAGAATTCACGTACTGCAGATTATGCAGTGTCGCTATGCGAGTCCTCTCGCATAGCGAGACCCTGAAAAGGGGTGCTCACTGTTTTGGAAATTCGCTGTGCGAGTTAGTGCGCTGTGCGAATTTCCAGAGGGTGATGCTCACTGTTTTTGGACTCGCCATGGCGAATCCTGTCGCTATGCGACTGGTGGTGGTCTGGGATCACTGCCCATTTAATTCGAAGAGCGAGTGGGGTGCATAGCGAGAGGTTTGAGGTGTGATGTATGTTGCGAATTAATTCGCCATGCGAAATAGGGTGCGCTATGCGAATTTTAGATGCCCCTTTGTCAGGAAAATTCGCCCAGCGCATCAAGGGTGGTGCGCTATGCGAATTTTAGCTGAAAAACACTTTCCCGTCAGGGAAATTCGCTCAGCGCACCAAGGGTGGTGCACTGTGCGAATTATGTGTGGCAGATTGAGTGTTTTCGGTGTTTTTGATGTTTTGGGAGTTCCGGATGTCCGTTTCGGACGTTCTTTAGTTCGTTTTGGGGATTTTGGACCTTTCCGGAACTGTTGGACATGGTTTCAAAGTTGTTTTCTTTGTCTAAGTATGAGTTTAAGGGGTTTTGTGTTGTTTAGTGGTTCTTCTTGGACTGTTATTGCCTATTAATGTACAGGGAATGGTTTCGTGTGATTTTTGATGACTTGTTAAGTTGTTTGTGGTCTTTTGAAGTATAATTAGTGTTATATCTATGTTTGTAAGCAATGTAAAAGTGAAAGTATGTGGTTTCTGAAAAGTATGATGGATGGACGTAATTCCATGATCCTCAAGGAGAGGATACATGGTGGTGTTTTGGGGTTGTATAGAATGATTACATGGTAGCTCAGTTTTGGGGGTCATCCTGAAACTCCAATGGTCTTTCTTCTCATGTAGAGAGGATTGAACATGTGGTGAGGAGTAGCAGGAGGTCCTAGTCTTGGATGCTTCCATATGATCCAAGGTGAGTGATAACGGATTAACCTCGTGACTGTGGCCGGGCGGTAGTGCCCAAGTTTCACAAGGCGGTAGTGCCAGGGCGGTAGTGCCCAAGTTTCATAAAGCCACAACGAGTGCATGACCCGCCATAGCTCGGTAATCATTCTAGTCCGGACGAGTCGGTCTATAAAGTAACAGGTCGGGGTATAAAGTAACAAGTTTTGTAATGCCAATTTACCATGATTGATGAACTTTTACATGTCGTGTGAGTGTGTGAACTATGGTTTAAGGAGTATGCCTTAATTGTTCTTTTATATGAATCTATGTATGATAACATGAATTAACTGTGCTATCTGTATAACATGTTTTTTTTTATATCTAGCTCACCCTTGCTTGTTTGTGTTTGTGTATGTTGTATGTGTTTTCTTTTGCAATGATCATCCAATTGGATGTGAGCAGATGAAGAAGAGGTATGTGTGGAGCAAGCACTGGAAGACGGTGATGTTGCAGCTTAGTATGCTTAGGCTTTTGATTTGTAGAACTACTCTGGAGAAAATTTTCAGTGGTCCTCTGTGTTTAAGAGACCAACTCTGATTTTATTTTGGATGATTGTAACTCATATAGTCTGCCTTATGTCTCTAACTGCTTTCCAATATTATAACTGAATGACGTCTTTATTATATATACATGTCGTATATTTTGGGGATGTCACAAATATAATTTTTAAATTACAGTTCTGTTCCATTTTTATTTTTGATTTCAAATTTGCCAATCTTTAAGTCCCGGGACCTCATTTATAATGAACCTGTTTTTTAATATAGACATAATTATAAACAATGTAAAAGCTCGCTGTCTAATCAATTGTAAGTATTAGTCAATTTAATCTATAACATTAAAAAGGCTTAACTACACATTTAATTTAACTTTTCATAATATTACGTCTAAGATGACTCATGTTAACAAGTAATTAACTTTAAGTCATAGTGTACATGTGATTTGTTAGGTGGATATTGCTCAACCCATTGTACATTTATCTATACACTATCTCTTGTCAGCTCATTAACATGTAGATGTAGATGTTTGTCTGGCAGTAGCTAAAACGATATATCCAACAAATCTTGTTAGATTTAATATCAGTGAATTTAAGTCCAATTCTTTTTTCGATAATCCACTTATAATAAGGTGAAGTTTATCTAATGTACCGTAACCATAAATTAGTTTTACGACTAATCAAAATACTGAAATTTCTAATGCTTTAGAAAGTAGTAAAGACATTGTAAGTGAGTTGTTCCCTTCCTTTCTCTTTAAATTCATTGTTTTATGTAATTAACACATAAAACATATATTATTTTGCATTATTAATTGTATTTTTAATTTCTTAAGTGTATGATTAAATTTACATAAAAGTATTTAAAGTTAACATTATCATTTTTAAATAAAATTACAAATAGTTAATAATTCAAAAAGAGATTTTTAGTTCAATGCACGATGCTAAAGCTGTACAATCCCATTTAGTTACATAAGATTTGGAATGAAATGTTTCAGACAATATGTAATAGATACAACATTACAAATAAGTTACAAATAAATTTAAAATGTTAATATTAAATATATAAAAAATAAAAAGCTGAACTTAATTAGCCCAAGCCAAATTCACAATATAAAATAAAAGCAAGACATATTGGATAATTTGTGAAAGAAGAGATTGTGATGCTTTTAAAAACCAATAGTAGCATTATGAGAAAAACTCCTCAATATGTATAGGTTACATATCACTTTTAGTTTTATTTTCTTCTTCTTCTTCCTTCTGTAGTAGTTGAATACAGTATATAATAAGTCTCTCGTACTTTATGTCTTCATTAAGAAGTGATCGGAATAACCGAATAAGTTCATAGGGATAACTGTGACACTAAAATATGCAGACATGAACGTTGGGATCTGCAAATTGGCTCAAACTTTATAAGAAAGCTGGTCAAGTCATTCGGACATAAAAAAAACCATTTAAAAGAATATTATACATGTTATGGTTGATGTTGAAAATCCTACCCATTTAACATTACCCTAACTTTTATAATATCAAGTTTGTATCTTCTGGTAATAGCTTGACACTTGTTTCCAAGTTCTGTGTATCTCAGAAGTACACATCAAAATCGGAAATTATGATGTTAAACTATCATTCACGATGATTTGGACCTTGCAAAAGAGCGTTATTCTTAAAGTATGGTGAGAAAACTTTGGGTTGGGAGAAGAAAAAGGGCTGAAGTTCAACCTTCCCAATGTTGAGATAGAAATAGCAGGAACTAGGGTTACGTTATGGGACAACAAAGGCTTTTTGTCTGTGTTTCTCCCACGTGTTTTAATTAAAAAGCATAAAAAACCACGAAAACAAAAAAGAATGATAGAAATCAGTTCTAATATTTATTGATATGCAGCCTGAATCTTTCTTTCGTTACATGCATTAATAAAATTATATGGTAAAAGCAGATAGGACATAAGATTTATTGATTAACATTAGAAAGAGAAAAGATGATAAGATTGTTGACATGATGAGTGTTGATAGTTGCAGCACATAAAATATTATAGATGAATACTAGAAAGGAGAAGTTTTTGGTGCTGCATGAGATGATACACTTCCACTTCCACCCGGTTCAAATAGCTCACTCTGCAACCACCACCAGAAGGGGTTGTTCGTTCCATCTCCCACCAGTCCATTTCCGGTGACGGCTGCTGGATCTTCATCGTGATCATGGTGGTGATTCAAGGACAAGGGCAACCTTTCCAACATGGCGTTAGCGAAGGAAGCAGCCACCAACACCACGTCACTCGAAGCTATCAGAGGGGCCACCACGATGCCCCCAACCACCTGTCCCTGCGGCCCAGACAAATAAACCGACAACCCGTCCGAACCAGGGAGTGCCGGTGGAGGAAGGACCGTCCCAGTTATGGAAACTATTTCGAACAGTCCGGGGAACATGAGCACGCTTCCCGCCGGTTGACGGAGTGCAACATTGGCCACCGTGCCAGTGCCACTGAGCACACAAACTCCTCTCCCTCGGCGGCACGCATATGTGGAGAGACTCTCCATCACCTCGGCACCGAGGGAGACCTCCAGCACGTGCGAGTGTAGGGCATTCGTACTGTCGCAAGTGACTATGATGGGTGGTGGCTTGGGCTTGTTCTTGGATCCTGGAGGCCGTCCACGTGGGCGCCGGGCGGTGTTGGAGGCCCCATCTCCGTCGTTCTCGGTGTGTTGGGTCGGGTTCTGAGCCTGGAGGTGTAGGGCTGGTCCGATCAAAGCCCGCGGAGCAACAAAACCAGCTAACTGTAGTTCTTCACTTCCCTCAATGTTGTTGTAATCAGCCATGTTCTGATGCTAATGAACATAAAAGAAACATGTTTGATATAGCTTGGAAACACCTTGGAATTGATGATGGGTTCACTAAGATTACAGGGCCACCGACAAGAAGGGGAAGAACATGTGAAATAGTGATTTGTGTGAGTTGTCTGGTCCAGTTGGTGGAATCCGAGGAGAAAGGCGCGTGAATGGATGGTTAGGGTTTGTTAAAGTGTGAAGCGTAAAGGCCAAAGAGACTAAGGTCTTGAAGGATGAAATGGTGGGAAAGCTGCTTTCCCCACGCTCATACCACACGCGTTTCTTCACTGTCACCGAATTTTGCTTTTCGCTTGCGTATGAGAATTATTTTCTTTTGCCTTAACATTATTTCTCATAAAATTTTAAATTAAATCTTACATTATTTAATTTAAATTTATTTATATAATTAAATTTCGTTTCTTTTCTTGAAATAAATTAAAATAAATTTCTGTTAATTTTTATTATTAATATTTTGTGTGAATATTATGCTAAAGAACATGTATTGTTTTCTATTCTTTATTATTACATGACATATTAACAGTTAACAAGAATTACTTAGTTCTGGAAATTAAATACGCAATTAATTTTTTATGAGAATAAGAAAAAATTTAAGTCTTTTGTATAATCATGTATGATTAGTTGGTCTATTCCAGTTTACAAGTACTAAAAAGTATGTCTGCACCCTCTTAATGATCTCTTATAGACTTACACATATAAGAAGTGTTATGTTTAATTCATTTAAATATGACAAAAATTCATTTACCTTAATATTAGTTAATGTTTACTCTCGTTTCAGTTGTTTCCATCAAAACAATAGATTTATTAAAAGGTTGACCAAAGAAACAAATAATTTTTTAATGTTTGAGTTGAGAAGAGTATATCCATAAATATTAGGTTGTTGACGAAGAAAAAGGAGTAAATCTTAGGGATTTTGCATTGATGAGCACAAATAATTAGGCTACTTTTAGCTGAAAAGAAAGACATTATATGGATAAAATATGAACAAAGGTCTCAAAAAGTTATTTTTTTAAAAAAAGAGGAAAGGGAAATCCAACCTCCATCATTCAACTTCCTCTAATTAATCTGCAAAATTCTCTCCCTATTTTATAGACACTTGGGTGAGACCTTGAATCATTGATGGGATTACCGTAATAAAATCAACCACTCTTTATTCCACAAATTCATGATGATGCCATAAAAGGAAGGTAGAACCAACTATTTATTATTCTCTTTCATTTGTATATTGAGAAATAATTCTATATGTTTGTTTTTTCTATTTATTGGTAAAAAGAAATTTCACCACAATATAATTGTCTCAATCTGAAATGAGACGCAGTGAACACACCTAAGAAACGAAACAAAACAATGTAAGATCTTTGTGTTTTGTTTGACATCAATAATGCAAAAGCCTATCATTTAACCAATTTAAAGACTTGACTTCATCTAATTTATTTATTAAAAGAGGTTAGATATAGGCTTTTTAAAAAGTCATTTTGTTTGAGTGGACTAGACTGTGGACTTTTAAAAAAGCCTACTAGACCTAACAATCCACCTCACTGATAAATAATACTATTTAATAAATATATTAACATTGAATATATAATATTCTATGGTTAACAACTGAAATTTATGTTGAATTAAAACTATGTAATACCTATTGATTTATTTGAGGATAGATAACTGGTTTGTAAAGATAGATTATTTAAAAATTCAATGCACAACCAGTATTTCAAAAGGTTTAGAAACTTATTTACGATCCACTTACTGAACACAATATGATATAAAAAAAATTCATTCTATTGTAATTTAGTATCAACATGATATAAGAATTTTATCTTTACACTTATTTTATTGTCACTCTAATATGTCTTATTCTTAGGAACATTAAGTTAGACTCAATAGCATAGGGTAAATTTTCTTTGTATGTATAATCTTAACATATAATTAAATTGTAACGGTGAACTAAATATTAATTTTTTTTTATTCAAACACTTTTGAAGAAAATATTTTAATCATATATAAATTTCACAAAAACATTTGCAATTTTATGACAAACCTTGCTGATATTAATTTATATCATAACATATATCACTACTTTTTTTATTCAACAATATTATATATAATTATAGTGGTAATTATTGTGACACAAATTGAAATTATATTATTTATTAAAATATTCAAGATAGTATTTCAATATTTTAAAAATATTAATTATAATTTTAAAATCTTGTATAAAAGTTTTGTAATATAAAAGCTTACATAAAAAATATAATATTGGATAATTTAGTTAAAATTGTATTTTTATAATTTTCATAATTTAAAAATAAAATAAAATTCAACCTTTAGAATACTATATATAGTTTTAATGAAAAGTCATCTAAACATCATTAATATTATAACCTACTTTTATTTAGTTTGAAATTTTATATGCATAAAACAATGGATAGGATCATTTTTATCTTGTTTTTATTATTATACCATATCTTATTATATTCTATTTTCTTATCCTACCTAATCATATTCACCAAATGAGTAATAAAAGTCAAATAAAATCTAAAAAAGGCAATAATAAAATTAACTTAACTCAAGATTATACAACAGGTCAATAAATAAACAAAACAGATGACAACACTATAAACAAGTGCGATTTTGTGAATGCCGGCTGAGAATGCACACTTTTGTGCAATGCATGCACTCTTATTTTAAAGGACAAAAAGTAAAAATCCAACATTCATTTACTGTTTCATCAGTTATATGTAACTAAGCATCCTAACTATATTTTGATAGTGAATGATCTTTAAACTATATTTTTTAATTATATTTTGGTAGTGAATATATGACATACAGTAATCTATCTCAGTTCAATCTCATGCGTAAGAAAATCACAATCCTGCTACTACACTCAGAAAGAGCAAGTAGAAAGTCAAATTTATTTCAAATTTATTCCGACATAATTTCTATAGCTTTAGTGTCTATTCAGTCATACAGAAGTAGTGTCAACTACTAAGTGCAAACAGTGTACACCAGTGACCAGAGAACAGTAAATAAAGATTAGAGCAGAGCCAATAAACTGGAGCAACAAAACAAGATAGTCTCTAAGCCGACAAACATCACGAAGTAAGGAGAAAAAGTTTAAACATGGAAAACCCCAACAGTACTAAATAGCTTCATGGATGACAAAATTGTTAGTGTTCACAAGACCCTGCTCAGATTACCCCCAGTTGACATTTTCAAATAAATACATCCTTTCTTACTGACGTAACGAAGTTTTTATGATGCATATTCGGCTCTAAATAGCAAATACTTTTTTACTCATTGTTAATCATCCAAAAGGGGCAACATAGAGGAGAGCAACATAGAAGAACTGTTGCAGGATTTCACCTCCAATTAATTTTTACCAAGGGGATCAAATGTTGGTAGATTTCCAATTTATAGTTGAACTTTTGAAGAACAGGGTGAAAACATAGAAAAACAAATATTGGCACCCAAACAGCTTATTTTGCAATTTGTAGATTGAGATCACAATATTATATCAAAAGGTTTTCTAAAAGTGATAGGTGACAAGTTTCAACGCTGCAAACTGAGAAGCATATGACACCAAACACAATGGATCAAGAAACTACATTGGCATGTATAATCTACATAACAAAAATCTAAATGAGATTCAAGACCCGTGTATTCACCTTCTAAAACAATAAACATACGCTTTGGTAACCACCACGATGGTGGAGAGTTACCCTCAACTACAGAAGACAAAGGCACATCTGGCAACAGTTGACACTAACACAGATGTTGAAAACTACAACAATAGAACAAAGCACTGATTAACATCCAAGACAAAAACAAAGTTTTGTGCACAAAGATGTTTGTTCTCAATGGAAGAAGGGTAATATGCTTCACCGTTCATAATATTTTAAAGGGTTAAATATGTTTTTAGTCCCTAAACTATTGGTCGTTTCTGGTTTTCGTCCCTCTTTCAAAGTAAGGTACAATTTGGTCCTCATTCTTTTCGAAACGTTCGTTTTAGTCCTCGGAATTTTGGTTTTAGTCCTCATTTGTTGCTAAACGAGGACCAAATTTTTAAACAGTGTTTAGTTTTCAAGGACTAAAACGAACGTTTCGAAAAGAATGAGGACCAAATTGTACCTTACTTTGAAAGAGGGACGAAAACCAGAAACGGCCAATAGTTTAGGGACTAAAAACATATTTAACCCTATTTTAAATAATTTCAAATTTGTAATAAGTTTAATATTAATAATGTAAGTTTATTTTAGAAAAATTATGATTGAGGTATCTGGAAAGTGTATAGCCAAAAGTAGATATCAGCTCATTTACATTGCCAATGTCTAAGAGATTTTGAAAAAAGTGTTTTTTAATTGAGGTGGTATGATGAGATCCCAGCAAGTGAATGAAGGATTAGATCTAGACACTTGTAGCTTCACAAGTCAAGACACAAAGATGAGAAAGAACGAAAAACAATCACCTAGTTTGTGTGTTTTCTTGGGTAGTTCTTGGATTGAGTAGGTTGTAGTTTGTATGTCTGTGGAAGGGTAAGGATAAGGGTAAGGATGACTGAAAAGTTATGTAAGGTTTAGGTCAGAACATGGAAGAGTCATTGATGATTCTTAGAGCCAAGAATTGGTGAGAAAAATTTGTGCAAGCTACGATCAATGTAGGTTGGAAATTGGATTCTTTGATGACTCTTTGGTAGGGTTCATGGTAGGGTTTTTCTGAACGTGCGAGGAAAAGAATGGTGTAGGTTCTTCAATTACAGTGGTGATTTGGTGGGGAAATGCCAAATGGTCTTCTTGCTTGGCCTCTTTGAGGATTTAGTTTGGTTTCTTGGTTCTTGGTCAAATCTTGGTCTGCACTTGAACCAGGCTACTCTAAATTGTTCTCCAAGAAAAAAAATAAAAAGGAAAGAACAAGAATGGAAACAAAAAAAGAAATTAAATCTCACCATAACATGTGGCTTCCTCTTGAAGTTAAAGAAAGGAGATGAACTTGATCTCCTCAAGGCCTTCCACCTTGGATAAGCTAAAGAACACAGCTAAAAGAATTGTCACTTGACACTAACAAAGGATTAGAAACTCTCTAGAGAGAGAGAAAAACTCACTCACGTATTTTCTTCAAATCAGTTGTGTTATAAAGCTTACTTGAGTTTCTTTATATAGGCCTTTGACCGTGAGCTAACCAAGGCAGAGTGGGATGTGGGACTTCTTCTGTAAAGAAACCTAGGAGTGTTCGAATGTCACGCCTTCCTTATTCTACCCAAGAACTAGCAAAACCTTTATCCAAACAAGTTGGATATACAATTAGCTATCCTATGCCAATATTTACAAGATATTTATTACATTATTTTCTCCAATATTTTCGCAGCATTATTCTTCATCTTCTCTTCTAGTTACATCTCTTCCAAGTTTTCCGTGATGTGAAGACTCCATTTTCAGGACCATATAATGGTAGGTAAGTTGTGTGAAGAGCATGTCCAAGAACTGTTGTTGGCTGAACATTTCCGAGAACTGATGGTCACGAGCACGAAATTCAGAAAGCAAAGTATAGGAATGGTTGTGATTAAGTCCGTTGTGTGGATTTCAAAGAGTATAATTACTTCTTACACTTAGTTTTTGGGAGCAATTATCCACTATTTCTCATGGTTTAGATCACAGAATCTATCAAATTACACATAAAATGATAAAAAGAATTGTGTATTAATGGTTGATGAATGTTTAAATTTTTGTATTAAAGAAGAGTTGAGGAACTAAGTTACATAAGTGAAAAGCTCCATCACTAAAGCAAAATCAGATGAAGAGAGCAAAAAAATGGTGCGTAAGTCAGAATTCACCACACCTAAGATAGAAATCCATAAGCAAGAAATTATCTTGCTGAAGCAAAACAAATTGACGTGACAAAAAGTGTAGTTATAAAGCCAACCACATGGGCGAGTTGGTTAGTTGATTCATTTTTCCATCAAAGAAAAATTTGAATCTGACTATTATCTCCTCACATTTAGTCCAAATTCTTCATCAATTTTGTAGCAGGAGTTGAATCATGTAATCCTTGTATATAGGTGACCTAATTTCTATAGAGTGCAATTATTTCTACTTCTATGCTTTCAATTCTATTTGGCTTGATCAACCAAACATCTATGAAGATAAAAGTGTTGCAAATCATGTTTACAGTTTAGATATGAAGTACAACTTGTTGAATACTAATTTTCAGGACTTAAATCCTCTATTCTAGGGCTGATTTCTATAATTGGGTTTTCCAAGGGATTAGACATCTGAAATTAGGAATCAAACTCATTAATTAAGTTTTGAGAAAACTGAGATGATTGAATTTGCAAAATGATAGAAATAAGGACGAGAGATTCTTCTTTACATGAGTCAGGTTCCTACAAATGTTTAACTCCAACAACGTTCTTCCAGAAAATATTTTTTTATTCCAACTGTTTGATAAAATTCCCCAAAGAGTTCTATTTGCACTAATCTGTTTATAGATACATGTTTCTATTAATGCACTTAGTTTGATTAGTGAATTTGTCGCAGTTATTGTTTGATACATAAATCTCTAGGGATACGATACTCTACTTATCAAAGTACCAAAACGTGATTGGTGCGCTTCCAGATATTGAACACACAAACTCACAAGATTCATTGCGCAACATAACGACTACAGCAACTTTCTAATTTGTTTCACAAAACTGATGTAATGCAATTGATAGAATAACAGTAAGCATGAAACTATCCTCAACATTGCTTCATGCGTAATGGCAGGACTTATTCATTACAATTTTATAGCATCCCTCCAGTCTCGTGAAGCATGGAAGGTTATTACAAACGTTGATTCTCAACACTAAAAAAATAATAACATGACACACCAAAGAAAAAGCTTACCGAAAGAGCACTGCTGCTAAATGTATAACCTAATTTACTGCATCACCATGTAGTATGTTGTCAGAAACAGCAATACAAAAAACAGTACCAGTATATATAATTTATCTGAGATGAAATTGAGCATGCATCAAAACACAAGATATGCCTTATTAATTTGATTTCATTTTTGACCCCTGCGCAGAGCATTACAAGTGCAGCAATAAATCAAGACGAAGCCATGCCCCCTGACACACTTACATGCAGAGGAAAGACAGGGATCTATCTATGTATCTAGCTTCATTG
Organism: Vigna umbellata; assembly: GCF_029865625.1. Taxonomy (NCBI): domain Eukaryota; kingdom Viridiplantae; phylum Streptophyta; class Magnoliopsida; order Fabales; family Fabaceae; genus Vigna; species Vigna umbellata. The sequence continues at coordinate 45,916,577 of NC_142167.1, read as the reverse complement.
ACTATGCGGAATGTAGTGACTGTATAGCAGTATATGATAGGCAACAAACTCACATGCTAATCCTCTGATTTGCTTTCTCTGTCCTCGTTTCTTTTTCCGTATATCAAACCCGTTACCTGGAATTGTTGAAATTGAAACCCAATTCATTACAAAAGCGGAAGAAGAGTACATGAAATTGGAAAAGAGAGACTGGTGCAAAACTGAAACCTGAGGATCGGGGACGGGTTTTCGAGTCTCAACGTATCGATAAGGATCGGCTTCGGAGGCGGCAAGTGCGGCTTTTTCCTGTGGGGTCCACTGCTACAGTGAGTGCGCTGTTTGCAAATTGAAGTTTGGAGAGACAATAGAGTAAAGAGAGAAAAGAACCTGCTGTTGGCGTTTGAGGTCTTGTGAGGGTTTGATCCAGAGGTAGTAGGCTAGGGTTCCGGCGACCACCCACGAAGCAAGGTTGCTTCCGCCCCTCAGACCACCCATCGAATTGCTCACGAAGGACCTCGCGTTGCCCAACGTTCTTCTCCAGCTGCTCGCCATTCAAACCCACCAACAGATTACAGATTATAGGGATTTTTTCTATGGTTTCAGCGAAATTGGTACCGTCTTAAGAATCAAGAGCCACTCGTATTAGCTAATTACACAACAACCCATTTTTTTTTTCTACACCAATTAATTTTTTTTATACAGTAGAGTGAAATTTATAGAATAAATTTAAAAACTAAAATAAAAATCAATAATTTAATTAGAACCCGAATCTGTTATTAATTTCAAAAATAAAAATAACTGTAAATATTTAGGTTGATAAACTAAATTAATAGTAATCTATACATGAAAAGTGCACACAAATATTAATTTTAGCAACAACAAAATTCAAACTAACAAAATTAAAATGACAAACATAAAATTACATTTTCATTTTTTTTTAATTTAGGGAGGATCTTGAAACAGCAAGGTGCAACTGCACGTGTTCAAACACAATCATCAACCAAAATTGCTAACAGTGACACTACATGACCAACAAAGACCCGCAAATACCATTATTCCAACATTTGGATAAACTGCCATTTCTTTTATATTACTATCTAATACAAATTATCTTAAGTATAAATTTAGAATAATTACTAAGAAAGTATTTCTTTGGTATACCAAAATTAATAGTTAAATAATTTTGTGGAACACTTTTATTAATTTTTTTTTTCATTTACCATTTGTGATTAGGCCATGAAAAATTTCCTATTCATTCAAACTTTGAAATATCTCATTGGATAAGAGACATTTAAATTAACAAATTAATTTTTGACAAAATTATGTCTTTTTAAAAAAAAAAGTTAACTTAAAATGTGATATTTCAATTCACTTCTATCTTCTATATTACTAGTATTAAATATTATAATAGAATAAGAGTGAAGAAAAAGTGTTAAATTATTAGTATTTTTATAAATTTTTTAAAATACCTTAAAAATTACAAGTTTACGGGTATATAGGGTTGATAAGTTCCTGATACAAGTTCTTTTGTCTCATTCTCTTTATGTTTTTCAATGTTCATATTTGTGTTTGTTTCAACATGGATAGAAAGATACTTTAATACTAAAATAAGTTTGAAATCAAATATAAAAATAATTAATGTGTATTAAATACCTTATAATTTGTTAATAGAATTTCTATACGAATTAACCTAATTATAATTCAAATTTATTTAATCCTGATTATTAGCTCAATCAAAGTTATTTACTTACCTTAAGTCAAAAGTTTAACCGTCTGATTTTCTTTTCTACGGTGTAACTGACCAATTGTCTGACCATTCGACTGATCATTCGACTGATAATTGACAAGGTCTTTGACTCCAAAAAGTAAAATAAGTATTTTAAAAAATTTAAACAAAATCAATTAAAAAACAAGAAACAATACATAATTTAAATAATTAAATATTACCATATATCAAATCAGCACAGCAATTCCCATCAAAATCGGTTTTTACATTGTTAAATATTTTTCTATTAGATCACAGCTTTTTCCAAACATATTGTTACATGACATTTCATTTCATACTTTATTTCACATAAATTATATATGTAAAATATAATATCGATTTCAAACTATCAAATATATATATAAATTAACCTGACATATAAATTTTAAAATATAATAAGATATGGTAATTTGAACATGTTTTTTAATTTTAATATTTTGTTTATAAAAAAAATATCAGGACATAAAATTTAATTTAATAATTTCATCAAAAGATTTATTTATTTTTTAAATTACTAATGATATACCATTTAATAGAAAATATAATATACAATGTAATTTATTTGTATACTAAAATGGAAAGTAAAAAATTAATTTACATATTTTATATACTTGAGATCAGAATTAAAAAAAGAAAAAAAGAGTAATTTCTTCCTCGCCCAAATAATGAAACGAGCTCTGTTGCTCTGAGAAAGCGTCGCTGACAAGTCACCAACAGTTGCACCGGAGATGCACAGTATCCATCAATCCGTGTCACAGCCGCGTGGGCTCTTTACATGCAAATTCCAAAACAAATACTAACACCTCATCCATCCCAATTTTAACAAAATTTAATATTATGTATATTTCATTAAAGCCAAATATTTGTTTTTCTTTTAATTTTGATATTCAATCGATCCCGATAAATTGGAATCCAACTCTATATTAAAAAATATTGAAGTTAATGAATCATAAAGATTTCCTAAATAATTTTGCCTTTTGATTTTTCAAAATGTAAAAATTAAATGTCTTCTTACAAAACTGTTTCTTTGAAATATTTTATGAAGTATATGTTGTGTTATTTAATATAAAAAATATTTATAGTATGAATGTTTTGCTTGTTTAAATAATTTTAAATTTTAATAAGAAACATTTTATATTTTGCTTCGAATATTTAAAAAAAATTAATTTAACGTAAGATGTAAGAACCTAAAATTTGGGTTTTAAAAGAGTGATTAGAGCTTTAGTATTTTAATATAAATACGAATTTCTGAACAGGTTCATTAGTCTATTTTCATTCTCTCTCTAAGAACTCAGTTATTCAAGTTCTTTGTCTTCTCTCTATCACATATCTGTCTTTTCCCTTCCAGTTCTCTTCACTGAGCTACTGGATTTCTGTTTAGGTGGCGCTCAAACGTTCGCGACGTAGAGGGCTTCACAACCGTCTGATTCGTTTTGGGTTCTAGGCTGGTAAGTCCTTGCATGCAACCTCTTCTCTGTTCTTAAACCTAGCACATGCAATCTTTGTTGGTTGCATGCGTCTTGTGTTTTTCCTTTTTTGTTCTCTGCTAAATTTCGAGCTCTAAGAGTTGTTTCCATCACTATTTCGGTGTTTGTAGGGTACTGCTAAGTTCTTCACCGAGTAGGGTACTGTGGAAGCAGTGTTGTGAGTTGGACTGTTTAACTCTAAGGTAAGGGGAGCTAGAATACTTTCTCATAAGTTGTTATATGTTAGGTGTATGGACCGATTTATGCATCATTGTGCTGTTTGGGTTGCGTTTTTAAGTTTTAAGTGTATGGAATTATATGTGCTGAAATGCTCATTTGTGAATTTGTGAACTAATGCTTGTGAACTGCTTTAAATGTGTTGTGTGACTGCAACTGAGGATGTTCGATGAGTAAAATCTAAGGTAACAACTGTATGTTGAAAGTTAAGAGGATTGGTAGTGTTTTGGGTCACTTGAAAGGAAGTGAGGTAGTGATTTTGGGCACTGGAGGTCTTGTGTGTTCTTGTGCTGTTTGGGTGGCTCATATAGGTCAATTTTGACTTGTTAGGAAGCCCAACTGGTCTAAAACAAGTAGTAAAATTGGATTTGGGTCCATAAGTTGTTGATTTTGGTGTTTTAGAGTAGATTTTGAGTCTAAATCACTTTAGAATTGTAGTAGGAACGTTTATAATCATTTAGATAAGTTCAATTAGGTCTAAAAACATGAATTAGAGGTGTTAGAAGTTGGAGGAAGGGCCTAGAAATGGTAAGGGTTGCAACACAAGGCTTTCCAATTACACCAGGCTAAGCACGCTTAACCATGAAGTTCTTATGGGTTAAGCTACCGAAAAGCAAATGCATTTTGGTGATATGAGTAGCCAAATCAATTCCTTTAAGCTATCATTCAACTGTATAGTCCCATACCTATACAGTCTCTAGATCCCTCTTATTCCGGTGTATGTTCGATTCTTCCACGTGTCCCTCCCAATGGAAGCTTGCCAGGAACCGCTCTTTGATTGTGCCTCTTGCACTTCGTGTCTCTTGCACCGACGATCATTCCCTGCCCTAGTCAGTGTACGAATGCCGGGTGCCCGAGTGTCACATTCTTACTGGTATAAATATTTTTATAGTGATATTTTTTTTAGCAAACTTAAATATTTTACTATATCTTATTATAATAAATTTAAATATTTTTCAAATGATATCTAAATTAAAACATGTGAAATAAAGTAAATAACTTAAATATTAATTATTTAATATAATAATATAAACCACTCAAATATTAGGTATTAGTTTTTAAAGGAAAATTTACAACTAAAATATATCAAAGATATAAACCGAACTATAACTTTACGCTAGAATTATATTAAACTTTTTTATTTAACATTTAAACTTAAAGGTTTATTTTTTTATTCTTTTAATAAACTTTTCAAATAAAAAAGCAACAAAATCGTGTCCTATAATTACTTCGTATAAATTAGTAAAAAGAAATTGAAAACAGATAATATAAAAGAAGTTTAAGAACTATTTAAAAACATGTAAACTTGGGTCTAGAAATAATATTTATAATGATAAAAATATTGAATTGCAGAAAACATTGTGATAGAATTGTTTTGCAAAAAGAAAGTGAAAAGAAAGGAAGGAAGTGTGTGGGTCCCGGGTGACCACAATCGCAGGCTGTCCAGTTGGGTTTGGAAAACTGAAGTGTCGAAAACTGAAACCCTGGTTCTACTTTTCCTTTTTATTTATTAATTTAATTTTGTTTTCCTATTGATATTGATTCACTCATTCATTCCTTTGATCCAAGTCTCTCTCTTTGTGGCCGTTGCTTCTTCCTCTTGCCTTTCAATTTCCTTCATTCTTTGAGCCACAATGAATGACTTTCACTTTTCTCCCACTCTTCCTCCTATTCCTCCATCTCTCCACCCTGTCAACAAACATCATCGTCACCAACAACAACTGCAACAACCATAATTCATAATTCACAATTCATTACCCTAAAAACCAAAACCCTTTTCTCTTGTCGATTCTCTTCTCTTCTCTTCTACCAAAAACCCAGATTCTTTTTCACTCTCACCATCACCTTTTTCACCTTCTTACTCCAATCACTCTTCTATCCCACCACCCTTCTTTTTTCAATTTTCTTTCCCCTTCTTCCCCACCACAATTCTAGGGTTTTTCCATTCTTCCTTTTTTTTTTAATTTTAAATATATAAAGAATATAATTTCCAAATCCCCTTTTTCTCTCCACTTTTAATTCCCTAGGTTACCCTCTCAAAACTGTGCCTTTCGATCTCCCCTTCCTCTCTCTCTCTCTCTGTATATATACTTCCTTTGATTCTCAGTATATCTCTTCTAAATCTTCACTCTCTTCTCCTTTCCTTTTGGTTTTCTCCGCACACCACACCCACACGCAATTCTTCTTCCTTCTCTTTTCCTTACCATGTCTTAGCAGCCCAACCCAAATCTCAATTTATCTCTATTCATTGCGTGATTCATTGATTTTGCCTCTCCTCTCCGTTGCTGCTGCCGCTGCTGCTGTTGTTGTGTGCCTGTGGCGGAGCATAGTGATCGTTGTTAATGGCGTACCAAGCGATCCAGGGTCCGAGTTCGGGATCGAGTTCGAGTTCGGGGTTTCAGCTACTCAATTCTCCTTTCGGAGACACCACTTACACCAAAGTCTTCGTCGGAGGGTTGGCCTGGGAGACTCAGAGCGAAACCATGCGCCGCTACTTCGAGCAGTTCGGCGAGATTCTCGAGGCCGTCGTCATCACCGATAAGAACACAGGGCGATCCAAGGGCTATGGTTTCGTGAGTATCTCTTTTATTCCATTTTTGGATTTTATTCGTTATTACTGCTGTTGTGCTGTCACTACCAACACTACACAACACGCCGTTTGAGAAGTTTGTTGCTTTGTGTGATTCGGACTGTGTCTTATCCGAAGATTCATATTCCATTATATGATTTACATTTACTGTAGAATGACTTGGTTTTATCTCGTGTGCATGGAATTGGAGGGTATAGGTGACTTTCCGGGATCCCGAGGCTGCAAGGAGAGCCTGTGCTGATCCAACTCCTGTTATTGATGGTAGAAGGGCGAACTGTAATCTAGCTTCACTTGGTCGACCACGACCCCCTTTGCCTTATGGTATCGTGTCTGATTCATCTTCCTCGCTCTCAATGAATTTAGCTATGTAACGTGCTGAACTTACATTGCAAATCTGCGTTATAAAATTTAATTGTCATGTTGGCTTCGTCAGTGACGTCATCATCATTGTCGTTTACTGTTGTTGATATTATTATCATTATCGGACTTCCACATTGGCGTGCCTCTGATTTCGTGATAAAGTTATAAGTAGTGATGGAAAGAGATCGAATGCTTCCACCCCTTAGTGTTTAGTACTGTCATTTCCCTAAACTTATCTTCTGACTCGTATGGACCACCGTTTTTAAAAAATTTACTTACACGTGATGCTGTCTGTCTGATCTAGTAACATATTGCTTGCAATTTCTGATTAATCAACGTGTTTATTTTGCTTCAACAACTTTCTTCAGATGTGTAATGGTCTGCATCAACATAATCGTTCTAGTTTATTCTTCCTACTCAGATCGCTTTTATTTTTGTGGTTGCTTCTTCTTAACTTTTACAGGACGGGTAAGACCTGCCTCCCCTTATGTTGGAAGTGTGCAAACACCTCGCGGTGGCTATGTTGGAGGCTTTGGGTACCAGCAACCGCTTTCTTACACCTATCAACAAGGATTAGTTTACCCTCCATATGGGTGAGTGTGGTTTGCAAAACAAATTTGAAAGATTTCTTTTCACTGCTAAAAATCATTATTTTGTTCGTTCCTTGTACTTGGTTATATATCTACACACAATTTTTCTGTACGTTTATTACTTTACTCGTTATCAACTCACATTTCACTTTTGTTGGGTGTTAAGTGACGGTGATGGCCTCTAAGGTCAATTTTCTTCGCGATGCAGTAGTGGTTAATCAGGAGAGCATAATCCTGAGAGATTTGGTTTTTAGTTTTTTTTGTTTTGTTGTGTTTGCAAAGCCTATTTGAATTGGATATAACGAACTAGTAACTGTTTGTTTATCTCAGTGTGTGCAAGGCGTTCCTAACTACATTTAAATTGTTCATCAGGATGTATTACACCAGAATCATGCTATAAAGGTGATCTTTTCAACATTATATGTGGTTGTTTTATCTTTGCAGGTATACGGCATATGGACCAGAGTACATCTACCCACAGGTTGAATTACCTTTCTTAATTGTCTTAGGAGAATTGATCTTGTTGTCTGTTCACTGCTGACCTTTTTCAACTTCCATCTTGTCTAATAGAGTCTGTATAACCCATATATGGGGCAACAGTACCTTCAGTTATATGGAGTGCCTGGAACAGTGAATACAACTATTTACCCCTATGGACAATTGGGTCAGGCTGTACCTAGTGGTCATGGTTATTCGGCAATGCAGGGTTATACAGTACCAGGTCATCAGATTGTGCCCTATGGGGGATCTAATGTTAATGCCATAACAACTTCACCTATGCCTGCCATTCAAGCCTCATTTCCCAGTGGTATTGTTGTCAACCCTAAAGAATTTTCATCTATGACTCAGGATGTGCCCTTTTGTTGCTATGTTAATTTGTACTTTTCACATGCCCAAATTTCGTGTGATTGCAAGAGTGCTGCAATACATATATTTTTCTTCATTTTTCTTTTCAGCAGCCATAGGAATTAACATTAACTTGAAAATACGTAAGCATGGAACCATTTACTTTTCAGCAAGTACTGATAAGCCAATAATGCAATGAAATTTAAGTTACTGGCATATTGTCCTGCAAATATTTATTAAATAGGTGATTTTAGTTATTGTGCTCATATTTATGTTGGAATTTGGAGCATGGTATTGTCTGAGACGAAGCAGTTTTGATTAAATATAGCTAAAAATGGTGTTTTGATTGGTGGTGCATAACAAATATGTGAAGAGTGTTTGATATTTTTTATATGTAGTTTGGAGAGGTACTGTCTGTGTTTGTACTTGTAGAATGAGGCATTGAAGCATCCATGCGGGATCTCTTGACTTCTTTAGTCTCTGTGTAAAAGGATGAGAAATGATTTGCTAGTGTGTTGATTTTTCAGGAATTGCTGCACCGGTTCCTGGCCAACCGCAATTTATTGTTCCTGCTCCTTCTCCTCAGTTCATGCAAGGTGGTGGTCCTGACCAAACAGCTGGGTGAGGGGGCGAATAAGGTGGGCTATTTTTTTTTTGTATCTTACAGTGAGGCTCTTTATTTCCAATGTCAACTTATCTTTTGAAAGTATCATCTTACAGGTATCCTTAGTTTGCAGCAGGACTAAGAGCAGTGGAACTGCTACTTGAGTGGCGGGATTCCAATCTAGCCTTGGAAGTTAATTATTTTGCATTCTAGAGGTATGTTGCTTTGTTTTACATTGCCTTGATGAGGATGGTGAAAATGGGTTAAACTTGCAATTGATAACTTACTTTCTATCTTAATAAGCTGAGAATAGTAAATAGACATCTTACATTTCTTAAAATTATTATGGAATTGGGATCCTTCTTGAGATTATTTTGTCTAATTCTAAGCTGTAACTTGCAATCCTATTTAGTTTAACACAATTGAGTTCATAAGGCTGGGTCAATTAGCTCCAGGTAACATCTGCTTGTTAATTTGCCTCACATTGAATATTAGTGAGCCATGTCTGAATTAAAAACTCAGTTCTCTTGGCTCATTTCCTGCTGTAATAATTGGTAAGAATAGCTCCTATTATAATCTTAAGTAAAAAAGGGGAGAGAAAATTAGTGACTGCAAGATTTGTTAAAGTTCATATTTCATTATGTTTATTTCGTGAGGGTATTAATTCGCCATGTTATTGATGTACAATTCTTAATTTGTCCGTCTCTCTAAGTAAATAGAGGTTTGCAATATAATAGTATTAACTTTTTTTTTATACAAGTATGTCATTATGTCTGCTATATTTTATTTTGGCATCTTATTGATATTTGGGTCTCATTTACTCATGGCATGAAGGTTTTATTGCTCTAGGGGATCTGATTCCTATATTCGTTGTTTTCTATTGATCTGAAATTGAAAAGTTGGCACTGCAAATTATATTCTTTAGCTAGGCTATCTAACAAATGTTATGATATGCAGGTCATATAGTCATGCTCACCAAGTTGTGTCTGAGTCGCTCCAGATGGCGAAGGAAACTGGAATGTGCGGGCTGCTTTTCCATTTGGACATTTACACTAGTGTATTTATACCTAATACTACCTGTACTCGAGAAGAGTGGCAGTAGTATTGAATCAATGGGTGCTGGAATAGGTTTCCAGCTGCCACGTAGGGAATAAACTTCTGTAAAAAGGAAAATCACGTCTGAATCAAAATATGATTCTTTGTAGTCTTGTCCAGCATTGAGTTTGTAGATAGTTGTCAATGTTGGTGCATTGTGTGACGATGGATGGTCCATCACATTGAATGTGATTTTTGTGCATAGTAGTTGTCAGGGATTCTACTAGAAGACACGGGTGTAATTTTATGATTTTAAGATCCTGCCGATTATGCAGGGTAGAACCATCAGTATATTCCATTAGAGAGGATTGCAGTGGTCCTTTAGTGTTATTATTTCACCGTCATTCAGCACGGAGTCAAATGTTCCACATTTTCTTGAATTAATTTTCAACCTTTTCGTCATGGTTCACTCTATAATTGCTACTGTTCACACTTTCTTTTCTGATTTTTGTACATGTCAACTTCTTTGTAATCAATGGTGGAATCGCAATAATTGCAAATCGTGGTCTTTTCGGCTTGACATTGGGTTGGATTGTAATCACAATGATGCATTAGGTTTATGTAATGCGTAGTAGTTTACGTAATACGTACGCATAGATTGGTGACGACTAATAATGCAGGTATGTGTATCAATGCAGGCTTGATCCAGAAGAAAACTTAAAGAAGAAACTTTGTATCGTGCAGCACCAAAATTCCTTCACGAGAACTGAAGGGAGTTGATTGATTGAGAAATTCCCTGATATGGATTTATTTCTTATATATAAAAAAATGAAGTTTTAAATTATGTCACATTAGGTTAGTTCTCTATATTAAAAAAAGTGTGAAGAGCTAAAATTTATTTGTATTAATACTAATTTTAATGTTAATTTAAACATAAATAAGTCATTTATAAATACTTTTATAAAATGATTCATGGTCAGATTTTCTTAATAATTTTTTAATCATTTTATCCCCTGAATTTTAATGATAACTTATAATGATTAAATGAAGAGTTCTGGATTTAAGAAATAAAACGTGAAATTAAGATTTCTTAATGAAAAGTTCGTGAAAATTAAAGATTTTGAATGATAATGAAGTATTTTACTAATAAAAGACTGGCAAATAATAATAATAATAATAATACTAATAATAATTCAAATATTGAATAAAAATGAAAATCTAAACAGAGAGAACAAATGTATCAAGACAAGATTGACTAAAGTTTTTTTTTTCACTTTTGAGGGGCAATATATTTTTTTAAAATGAATGTTTGTTTTTTAAAATAAATAAATAAGGGCAAGTAGTGCTTTAAATATGACTTATGTGTTTTAAATATATATTTAGTTATTTTAATAGTACTAAAATCACATATTTTGAAATCATATTTTATAAATAAACTTTTAAATTATTAAAAGTTAAGCAGTGTTTTAAAATAGGGCTTTTTTGTATTAGAAATTGTATTTTAGAACAAGACATTTTAGGTAGAAGTATTTAAAACAAATCCTTCCCACGTTTGTATTTCTTTCTTTAAAAGATGATCGATTTTAATAATTTTTTTATTGATTTCTATAATTTATTTATTTTATTATTTTTTGTGACATCTAACATACGAGACATTCTAAATATTTTCAAGTTTTAAAGATTGAAATTTATTCAAAGAAGCTATAAAAATACAAATCTTACAAGAATATTGTAAACATAGATTACAAAAAAAAAGGCATAAAAAGACATTTTGATTGAAGAAGAACTTACAACATCCATAAAGTATAAAAAGATATTTGGATTTCAATTTCATAACACATTATTTGAGCTGACGTGTTTATTTATTTCTAAAGATCCGTTGCAATTTCTGAATGAACTCTTAATTAGTTACTTCAAAATCACATAGATACGTAATTCGAATCTTGTAATAAGGGCGGCCCAGTGACATGGCCACCACCGCCACCTCTGCCCCCTCCGCCCCCTCCTCTGCTGCCGAACCTTCACCTTCTTCTGCGGAAACCCCCCCGGCCCCAATTCCCCCGAAGCAACCACCGCCTCCCCCGCAGCCTGCGTTGGCAGCGGTGAAGCCGGAGGCGCCATTGTCCGACCCGAAATCTTCCGCGGACGCGAACGTAATCGTGGTCCCGAGCTACTCTCGATGGTTCTCGTGGGACTCGATTCACGAAAGCGAGGTGCGTCACCTACCCGAGTTCTTCGAATCGGCTTCCAAAAGCCCTAGGGTTTACAAGTACTACAGGAATTCTATCGTCAAGTTCTTCAGGTACAATCCCACCCGAAAAATCACCTTCACGGATGTCCGCAAAACTCTCGTCGGAGACGTCGGTTCGATCCGCAGAGTCTTCGATTTTCTTGAAGCTTGGGGCCTTATCAATTACCACCCGTCTTCGTCGCTGGCCAAACCCTTGAAGTGGGACGACAAAGAGACCAAAACCGATTCTGCGTCCAACCACACCGAATCTTCTTCCGCTCCCGCTAAACAAAACACGAAGAGACTCTGCAGTGGCTGCAAAGCCGTTTGTACCATTGCTTGTTTTGCTTGTGACAAGGTTACTTTTTATCTATTATTTTTTGTCTTGACACAACTTAGAAACAATTTAGTATATCTGGTGTTATTAGCCTATGATACTTGTAGTTCTATCTCGATAATTTAGAGTATAGATGTTTACATTGAAGGACACTATAAGTTATCTAGTGAAATTTTAACACTAATTGGAAAATAATACACGAGGAATTGTTGTATGATCAGAGACCATCATGTCTCCATATATGTGATTAATTTACATATATGCATTATTTTTTTAATTTATGACAAATAATTAGTGGAACTTGATTATGAGTCACGTGATGGTTATGATTTATGGCCATGGTGGTCTGGACCATACCACAGTTTCCCCAGATCTACCTAAACTACAACATCTAAGTTTTCTTTAGCATTTGATAGAGAAAAAGCTGAAGTGTGTGCAGTATGATTTGACTCTTTGTGCGAGGTGTTATGTTCGTGGCAATTATCGAGTTGGTGTGAGCTCTGCGGAGTTTAGGCGAGTGGAGATAAGCGAGGAGACAAAGACGGATTGGAGCGAAAAGGAGACAACAAATCTTCTGGAAGCTATTACGCATTATGGTGATGATTGGAAGAGGGTATCTCAGCATGTTGCTGGCAGAACTGAGAAGGAGTGTGTTGCTCATTTTTTGAAGCTTCCTTTTTCTGATCGATTCCAGAGTTATGAACTACAACCTGCTGTCAATGGCACTGATGACAGTTCTAATCAGTTAAAGAGGGTAACTAATGCTGATACTGAATCTGATTTGGATAATGTTGCCTCAGCTGAATCTAGTAAGAGAATGCGTCTCACGCCTATTGCAGATGCAAGCAATCCTATTATGGCTCAGGTTCTTTCTTGCTCTCTTTATATATGACCCAGGTTCTTTCTTGTTCTCTTTATATAGAAAGACGAAAAAACGAACTGCACTAACCGCGCTATATCTTAATAATTAGATGGTTACCAGTGTTGTCAATAGCAGATCATGGAATATTAGAATCCATTATATCATATACCAGATGTCATTGTGGGAAGATGGAGGAAGTTGCATGGTGGTTGAAATAGATGATATACATCAATTAAGTTCTATGCAAATTAAACTAAAATGCATAAAAACTAGCATAATATTAACTCAAAAGTTCAATTGGTTGGAGAATTGTGGAGATGATAGGAGGTTGAAGTAGGAGGTGACAGAGGCTGATAGAGGAATCCTCCCTAGATCCTTACGTGAAGGTGAACCGAGGTTTCTGTATTCTGTATGGGGGAAGTTTAACAGATTTTGTGTGGGTGGTAGGAGTGCAATAGCCGTTTGTGCGAGGCAATGTCTTCGAGATTGCAGATCCGAGGGACTCCGCCACACAATAGCTCCATAGTGGCTAATTAACTTAAATGACAGCTAATTACTATGGTCTTGGATAGATTTTTTAACACAGTTATTGATAGCTGAACTGACTAATGGAGAAAGATCTCTTTGGAAGTCTTTGTGTGTCATAAATATAATATATTAACTCTTTCTTATACAATGTTTTGCAGGCTGCTTTCCTGTCTGCTTTGGCCGGGTCAGAGGTTGCACAGGCTGCTGCTCAAGCTGCATTGACAACTCTGTCTGAGGTTTACAAAGCAACTAGAATAAATTATCGGTCATTTCCAAGGAGTACATTGCTGCAAGGTGATTACAGACTTATATGAATGAGTTGATATGTCATCGGTATTAAAGTAATTTATCTGGGAATGGATGGACCGATCTGCATTGTGTTCTTGAATTGTTTGATTGGAATAATTTCTGAATGTAGGTTTGCACTGATATTTGCATCTACATTAGTGCACTAAATTTATCATTTCCTCTTTTCAGTGGTTAACTTTTGTACACGCCCGTAGAAAACTCATTTTTTTTCTCTTTTTTTTATGTAGTTGTTACATGATCTATGTGATTCTGTGAATTGAAAATGGAGACATTAATTTTTAAACTCAATTTCCTTAGCAGAATTGTGGCTTTATGTTTTATGCAGATGCCAGTGTCCCATTTAATGGTAGCAATACTTCAGATTCATTCCAAGGATCTCGATTGCATGCACATATACAGCTTGAGAAGGAAGAGTTAGATGTGGAAAAAGGAATTTCTGCAATTATAGAAGTTCAGGTTAATTTGGTCAAAGTTTATCTTGATGGTGTTTGTATTTACTAAGTTCTATTTTATTTTTGCTAAATACTGGATATTCTGTTCTGCAGATGAAAAGTATCCAAGACAAGCTTGTCCATTTTGAAGATTTAGACCTGCTGATGGAAAAAGAAAGGCAGCAGCTGGAGCAAATGAAAAATATGTTTTTCCTTGATCAACTCACTCTTTTATTTAATAAACCATCTGCTCCAAAAGCCGGAGAATGCCAAGAAGGAAATAGTGTAAAGATGAACCATGTTTAAGAAGTCTCAATTAGCTATTGATAAGTCTCAATTTAGCTATTGATCTTAGGTTTAGCGAATGTATTCAATTTTTCTCTGACGGGGTCTTACGAGACTGTTCAATTTCCTGCAACTCTTTCTTCATGTAGAGGGTCGTTTAAATTTTTCAACCAATTGTACATGTAATATGGTAATGCTTTGCTTGGATATGCAGCGGATGCATACGAGCCTTTTTCTTGAATCAACAAAGTAATTTAAATAAATGAATTTAAAGTATGAAACAAATACAGAAACATTCATTCTCCCAATAATGTTGTATTATAATTGGACCAATATTATAATTTTAAGCAACTCTTCAATAATCAACCTTCTTATAGTAAACATGACAACTCATTTTATTTTTTGTGATAACAAAAAGTAATAAAATTATAATTATAAAAATAAATATAAATAATTTTTATAATTTAATCAAGACAGTCTTTGTATATTTATTTTGTAGACAATTTTATTTATTTAGTAGATGATTTTTTATTTATTTAATTTAGAAAAATAGTTAACCAAAAAGAGAATCTCTTGTATGTATAGGTATAGATTTTCTGTTTGCAGTCATGATATGTTTCTTTAAACATTGTACTGTGTAGTAAAATTATTTGAATGTTACTTCCTCTCTTATTCTTTTATAAAAATTAAAAAATATTATAAATGACAATAAGAAATTAATATTATCTAAAACTTTAAATATAACAGTTAAATAAAAATAAAACATATTTCAAAACTCTTTTTGAATTTTTTGTTTTTATTTAATTATAACTTTTAAGTATTAAGAAAACATTAATTACATAATTTATATTTTCATGTGATAAATACTTTATTGAAATTAAGAAAACTTATTGATTTTCATAATTTTTTGTCAAGAAAAAATCTTAAACCAGACTTAAAAAACATGGAAGTAGTAACACTGAATGGAGGCAGGAAGTAATAAGTTATTGGTGGAGATTATTCATGTAACAAGTTTAACCTCTTATTCAAAGGTTTTTTCTCCAGAAATTTGTGAATCGGACATATATGACACAGAATCCTTTGTTCATAACCATATTCTATCAAGGCTATGACCACTAATTTCTTTTCTGGCTGCTTCAGTTAAGGCAAAGTTTTATCAGAGGCACTCACAATCACTGTAAAATATCTTATCAATCATCTCAAATGGTATCTTACTGACACTAACCTTATATTACTTTCATTCAACAATTTTGAAGAAAATCCAAATTGGAATAGAAAAACAAAATGAAGGGTTGTGAAAAGGTTTCTTCCTCGGCATAACCATTTCTTCATATGAACCTAAAAGATGCCACTACCTGCAGAAACCAAGTGGAAGCTGAATTTCAATAAACAACTTAGAAGCCACTTCAATGACCAACGCTACTTCATCTTATCCACTACATGTCTTGGATCATCGTAACTTCGTAACCTTTGTTCTATTATTAAATAAAGGATTACTTAAAAAAGAAAACAAGTTCACCTTCTGAACTTCTGAAGCATATTTGTCTGTTTCTTCTTCCACAAACTGCATGCATAAACAGAATTAGACTGAACAGATATTGCAGTGTATGTTGTGAGTTGTGATGAGGCCACAAACCTGTCCTGTCACCGTATACAGTCTGTTATACCAACCATTTGATGCCATCCCAATAGCTGAATATAAATATCTGCGACTCTCACCAGGATTTTGCAGCCAATACTCGATGTAATAAATGCCTGATCCATTATTGGAATTGAATTAAAAACTGAAACTTTGGGTTTTCCCCACGTTTTCAGAACTTGGGAAAGTTTTTCTATGGTTCATTAAGCTCATGTCAGCATATGAATAGGGATCTAAAAACTAAAACATGTATTCCTTAAGAATGGTTTTCGCAAATTCGTCACATTTTACTTAAAAAGAGAAGGACAAAATTTACAACATCCTTAATTTTTTTCCTTATAATCTCATAACACATACCATAACGAACCAATTTCAAAAGTAAAAGTACACACCATTAGATGATCTGCAATCCATTAGTTTAGCAGCTACACCCGGGGGTCTTTGCCAGCTTCTGTCTAGTCCACTAACCTGTTGAATTCATTTTAACGAAAAAGGGAGAAATTTTAGCATTGGGTGGAATAATGAGAAAGAAAACTCTAAACCAAGTAATAATTTTAAATCTGATCATGAAATCACACCAGAGTCTGTGCAAACTCATCAACTTTGCCAAAGGATTCCATCCTAGTGAAATCCGGTCCCAGCCCAGTGATGGCAACGCTCACTGAAGCCACAACAGTAAGCAGATGATTTTACACAAGAAGAAATTATGATGGCTGAAGAGACAAAAAATCAGAAACTCAAATTGCGAAGAAATAAACGCTGAGAATAACACCATTGGAATTGGCTGTTTCTGTTGGGTAAAAGGCAGTTATTGATTTAAATCCATTAGACTCTCCATTTCCCACTTGCCACCCTGATTCAGCCATAAGAACACAAGGAGTATATAATTCAAGAAACTGAAGTTGAGTTGAGTCTATGGTTTTAACTTTCTCTTCAAAGCTTGCAATTCAATTCAAATTCACCTTGGGGAATCTCAATCTTGAACTTGTTCTCATCATCAGTGTACACACGAACATCCTCAGACACGTCTGAGACTCGCAAAAATTAACATTATACGATGCATATAGCTAATTAATCAACAAAACATACACACAGTTCCATAAATGTTTTTGAAAGTGTTTTCAATCAGAATTGAAGATTGGTTTTTATAATTAATAAGACATAGATTATGCAGATGAAACTTCAATTCAGAATTGAAAAATAGCACTAAAAATATCTATGAAACCGGATCCAAGACACATAATTTATTTTTAAACTAATTAAAAAGAAAATGAGAAAATCACCAGTGAGTGCCAATGCATTGGGGACTGCAAATGCAGGTACTGCTACTGCGGTGTGAAGAAGAAGTTGCCTTCTATTAACCCCACGTCCTTCTTCGATGGAAGAACTGAAAGAACAAACACAGATATGAAGACCATGTTGTGTGTGCATAAAACATTGGGAATTGAGAAGCAAAAAGGTAATACTTGAATTCTTACAGTGAGCATGACTTAGTCTTATGATGTTCCAAGGATGCGAGAAGCGATGGACCTGAACAAAAAAAACCTGAGCGAAATGATGACTGATATTGAAGAACATGAAAATGGAGTTAATGGGTAGGGAAATGTTGGACCTTTATCTGCCTGAGAGGGTGTGAAGTTGCAGAGTGTGGGTCGCACGTGCACACAACAGAACCAGGAAATGGAAGCCATTCCTTTCGGATGAGCTTCTTCTCTTCTCTGCCTTCATTTCTGATTTTGATATTTTTTCGATTTTTAAACCAATAGTATTTCTAGTTCTCCTAAATATCTAAGATTCTGATGGTTTTGTTATAAATGGTTAGCATTTATCCCCTAACCATTATTCGCAAAGGAATGATGAAAACTTATCATGATACACTTTTTAAATTTATGAAAACTTGAGTTTCAAATACAAAATTCACAAAATTAAGAAAAACAAGTTTAATTAAAACATTTAAACGATGTTTAAATGTTCTTAAACCATCCAAGATGAGTTACAATCATCAAGGAGAAATTAATTATGATCATATTCCTAATATTTTTAGAAATTAACCAAATGATACCATATGATGAACATTTAATAAAAAATTAGGGAAAGATCTTTTTTCGACAATTTTTACCGTATTTGCAATTAAAAAAAATAAGAATACAAAGTTTTACCAAAGATTCTAACACAAACTTCAATTTATAAAATGATTTTTAATCTTTTGATAAAAGTAACATAATAGAGTATTTATATTATGAACCAAGATTAATTGGCTCATCACTAATTAGGTAATCCAATAAACCATATAACTCAGAAAAATAGTGTCCATGAAAAAACTAATTACAATGTATAATTACAAAGGTCCAATGCAAAAAATTATGCAATTTTAATATTAATTGTCCTTCTTAATCTTCAATTCATTCACTCGTTGGAAGGTTTCTTACTTCATCTTTATCAATGAAGGTAATGTAGCGTAAAAGAATAGTTATACAAGGTTGAGGTTAATCTCACAATTACAAAAATACAAACACATAAGGTTTTGTTAATCTTACAACTAAATATTTAGAAGAAGAAATGGTTAAAATTAAATATTTACAAAAAAAAAAATTACTAAAATTATCGCAAACTCTACTCATAAATATTTTGGACTAAATAAATAAATATTATCTCATATCTACAAAATGAAATTTATATTAGAGTGTTGATTAAAATCTCATTGTGAAAATATAATTAACTCGACTTATTTTATTTTAATTCATCTTAAATGTAAAAAAGAAAATATTAAAAATTTTGACACTAGAAGTGGTGAAAAAAATTACACTATCATATCGTGAAATTACGTTATATTTAGAAAATAATTAATTTATTTGAAGAATTTGAAATTTATTAAAGTAAAATGACTGGTTTAGAGAAAAATTTAAAAAAATTATTTCAAATAACTGAAACTATAGACACTGAAAAAAAGTTGAAATTCCACGAGTTTTCAAATTCTTCCTTAATCATGATTAAAAAAGTACATAGATATAAAAAAGTCAACTCATATTCAATTTAATCCCAACATTTAGCTTAGGTCAACTCATCTTGATTATGAGTCTACTTGACTTAAACTTCGGCGAGTCAACTCATTTCTATCTATAGCAATGCTTCAAGATTCCAGTCGATTTAGTTCAATCTTTTGTTTGAGTCGACTCAGCTTAACTCTTTGATTCAGTCAGGCTAAACTAGACCTCCATTTTTGGTGATCTGACTCTACTTTCAGCCTATACCTACTCAGCTCAACCTTCGCTTTAGGTCTACTTGAATAGACATCCTTCACCTTAGGCCTACTCGAATTAACCTTCAGCCTAATGCCAAATTGTCTTAGACTTCAACCAATGTTGACTTATATCGACTTAGTTTGACTTTCAATTAACGTTGACTTGTCTCAATCTCTGATACAGGCCAACTGGTCTCGACCTTCAATTAGACTAACTCAGCTTAGTCTTTTGCCCGAGTTGGCTTAGTTCAACCCTTTGGCTCCAACCGATTGGGCTCAGTCTTAAGGTGGGGCCTACTTAGCTTGACCTTTAGTATGGGCTTACTCAACTTAGTGCTGTCAAAATGGATCACTTAGCCTAGCCTACAATGATTTTTTTTGTCTCGCTCACTAATATGGCTCACCATGGGTTAGTAGGTTAAATGGGTTGACTTATTGACTTAATTATAATTCTTTTTTCATTTAAAAAAAGTTACAAATTTTTTTAATTCAAATCTAAGTAAATTTAAATCCGAAATGTTGTTAAATTCCAAAACCAATTCAAAATAAAAAAAATACAATACAAATCCAAAATCTTCTTAAACTCCAAAATATAATCCAAAAGCAAGCTCAAAAAGTAAAATTAGACAGGTTCTACCCGAGTGAGCAGAGTTTTTAGTAAGTCGAGCTTGCTTAAAATTGGTCCTTTATCGAAATTTTAATATTTTTTCTATCCAACCCGGCTCAAGGCCAAATTACTATAGGTTCTAACCATTTTGAAAACATTAACTTAACTCGAGCTTCGACACGCCTCGAACTTCGATGAAGGTCGACTTGTCTTGAATTTTGACCAAAATTAATTATCTCAACCTTCGACTAGGGTTGATCCATCTTGATATTCTATTCAGGTTAACTAAAATTGCCCCTTCGACTTGGACCAATTGTACTCGATCTTTGATACAGACCAACATGGCTTAATCGAGTGACTCGGATCCGCTCACCTCGACTCTTAAGCCTAATCAACTCACCCTTTGACTTTTGCCTAATCAATTTGGTAGTTCTAAACTTCAATTAGTATAAATATTAATTATTTATACTAATAATTATTTCAAAAGTATAAAATATTAGTTATTTAAATTTCATCGGTAAAATATTAAATAATTAATCTTATTTATACAGTAAAATATTTAATGACATCTTTAATACAAAGTTCTCTAAAAAAATGTTATTAGCATTAATATAGTATATTATTACCTATAATTAACTACAATTCTTTATGTTAACATTACTATACTATATATTTCAATTAAAATTATATTACTATAATTCATTTATATTACATTTAACTTAGTAAAAATATTATTTTGTAATGTATTATAACATGTAGATTAATTACTCTATATATAACATTTAAAAAAGATTAATCACATTCATTTTATTTTCAATATTAAAATATAAAATGCAGGCAGACTCCACATATACATTAATAGATATAAATTTTATTATTTATTATTGGAATTATAGACATTTTGTTACAGAAGTTATATACTATTTTATTGAATACATTATAATTTAATATTTATATTAATTTTAATTATATATTTAAAAGTAATATGTGTGTGTGTAAAACATAATGTGTAAATATTTCTTTATTATTATTTAATGATTTTTTATTTAATATTTTTTACATTAGTAATTACTCTTCAATGAGTTTTATAAACTAGTAAGAGTATTAAAGTTAATTGTAGAAAATATTTCGTTCTTTTACATTTTACTATATTTCATATGTCAATAAAATATATATAATTGAATATGTTTTTAATTCTTCAATTTTTATTAAAAATTATAATTAGTTTATTTTCAAAATTTTGAATTAATTTAGTTTTTTATCTTTAAAAACTCGTGAATTCAATTTTCTTTAATTAAATTTTGTTAAATTTATTTGATGTTCAGTTAACATTAAAATAAAAATATGTCAAATTGAATATCTAAATGGTATTATAAAATATGTTTGAAAAGTGAAATAAATCTTATAAAATTTAACTAAAATAACTAAATTTACACATTTTTTAAGTTGTCGAGTAAATTAAACTAAATTTTAAAAAATAATATTTACAATTTTTAATAAAAGTTAAAGAATAAAAACATATTTAATATTTCTTCAAATTATGAATTTATGATTTTAAAATATAATAAGACAAAATATAAAACTAATTTTTCTAAGAAAACAGTTGGAAAAATAATTATGTATTAATATAAATTGTTTTTACCTATCCCCTTTAAATTGATTTTCATAATTATTCATAAAGAACTTTAAATGTGGGCAGTTTTAATATTTAACTTATGCATATGTAATAATTATGTAATTTGTATCTTTCAAATAAATTTTAAATATTTATAAGTTACCACATTTTAAAATATGTCAGCATTAAAAATTTATAAATAACATTAAAATACAAGATTTATTAATATAACTGTTGAAGTAAATAGTTTTAGCATTTATTAATATCATAATATGCCATTATTATTTTATACTAAGATTTATTTCATAAGAATGTTATAATTTAAAAAAAAATGTGATTATTTTTATAATTTTTGTGCATCTGAATTTAAAATAATAATCTTTTTCAATATCTCTAAGATGCTTTGGTTACAACCATTTGTTTTGATAGTTAAAAAGTTATCCTAAGAATATTGGTTTTACTAGTATTTCACATTCTGTGATTCTATGTAAAATTTTATATATGAATTGAAATATATATTAACATTAAAATTGTATTCTTCCCTTAATAAAACTTTAAGTTCACTTACATATGACTATAGAGATATATTATTTGAAAATTACTTAAATGATTTCAGTAATATAATTTATTAACTATTAAATCGGCATTATATTTCTTATGCAAATAAATATTAATATCATTGTTATTTTAAAATTATTTTATAATATAATATATCAATACTTATGGACCATTAAATACTAAATTTATTTTATAAAAAAAATTCTAATAAGTTATATCTAGTATTATTTATACAATAATTTTTTAAATATATAAATGGATCTTTTTTCATTTTAATTTTTTAATTTTATATTTAAATATTTTTTAAAATAAAATAATTATTTTATCAATTTTATCATTTATCGATTCTTTAAATTTTATCTGTTTTATTATGATTTGATCATATTTTAATTAAAAATTATTTATAAAATAAATAAAAAAATGTATAATAATATTATAAAATTATTTATATTTAATTTTATAGTTGTAATAATAATTTTTTATCATAAAATTGAAGTAAATACATGTGAGTATATATATATATATATGGGTTTGCTAACGTGCGTATGCTTGTTTTTCAGTTGGTACATTTTAGCAATAGATACCGGATTTTAGTAGACAAAAATATCTTTATATATCGTGGATTCTAAGTTTTAAGGTTAAGGGTATTTTCAAACCCCCTAAACCCTTACTCACCTTTGTCATTCCTCTCAATTCTTTCTCTTTCATCTCTCTCACTCCAATTCTCTGTCATACCTACTGTAGCTCCAATTCAAAAAATCAGAAACACTTGCCTTTAAACAATTTGCCTTTGTAAATAGTTGAGTCATTGACATATTCACCTTCAGGCAAAGGTTCATTCAAGATCTCTTCAATTTCACCATCTTCACTAACCTCTCTAATTTCATCATTTGCATACGTTGAATCAACATCTCTAAAAAAAACTCTCCCGGCCAATTACCAATTCTTTTGGATGTCATTATGCTTGTGAAAATTAGATAAAATTATATACAACAAAAATTATAAAATGAAAACTCATTATAAAGTCATTTTTTTGTAAGAAATTGTTTAAAAACGAGTGTTTCTGATTTTTTCCAAGCCAATTAGCAATTCCTTTGATGTCATTATGCTTGTGAAAATTAGATAAAGACAAAAATTATAAAATAAAAACTCATTATAAAATTATTTTTTGTAAGAAATTGTTTAACAGCGAGTATTTCTGATTTTTTCCAGGTCAATTACCAATTCCTTTATGCTTGTGAAAATTGGATAAAATTAGATAAGACAAATTATAAGATGAAAACTCATTATAAAATCATTTTTTTTAAGATTGTTTAACGGCAAGTGTTTTTATTTTTTCAATTGGGGCTACACTAGGATGACAGAGAAAAGAAAGATTGGAGTGAGAAAGATGAAAGAGAAAGGGTTGAGAGGAACCAGAGAGGTGAGTAAGGGTTTGAGTTTTTTATGATATATAAGGATATTTTTGTCTATTAAAATCCGATACACATTGGTAAAATATACCAACTGAAAAACAGACGTACGCGTGTTAGCAAACCCCATATATATATATATATATATATATATAGTATAATAAATATTATATTTACTACTTTTTTTGGACTATAGTGTATTTACTACTTTCAAAACATTAATGATATGACACATAATTATTAATCACCCATCAATATTAATTTATTGCACATTAAATAAAATAGTAATAATATCATTTATAAATGATATTATTAACACAGTTAAATTTTTAAAATTTTCTATGTACTATTGGCTTTTGCTATTAAAAAAATATTATGTGTAAAAAATTTATATTAGGTATTATAATAATTTAATTATTTTCATTTTTAAATATATTTTTAATTTATTTATAACATACTATATTTTTCAGAAGTATTAACTTCCAGTCTTTCTGAACAGACTTTGCAAATTCCACTTATAGTCTTGATTTTGAAAGAAATACATAGAATTCATTATAGGTATTTAATATTTATTTAAGTATAGTTATTAAAGAAGAATTATAAAACTATAATAAATATATACCAATAACTTTGTGAATTTTATTAACATGTTTAGACAAACTCTTTTCCTAAGTGCTTCTAAGAAAAAAAGTTCTATCAAAATTAATTTATAATTTTTTTTATGTATTTCTAATTTAATTTATGTCAAAACTTAGTTTTTTTTTAAGAGCTTAAATATAAAGTTGAGAGTGAAAATAATAATAATAAAAAAAGAACGGACAGATGTCAGGAAGGGCAGTGCATGAACGGGATAAGCTTATCAAAACTGAATCCCATTCTTTTTTGAAACCAAACCAAACCCAATTTTAGCATATTTGTTTTACCTCCTTTTTCAAAATACTAATTAATTAATGTTATAGCACTAGGGGCATACCAGGAAAAACATGTTTTCAGACCTATATTTAAGAATAAACTAAAAAAATATATAATAGAAAAGAAATCAAATCTATTGCGAGAAGGGAGCGCCATCGCGTTTCTATCCTAAATCTCACCATTTTCCCTGCCATAATTCTCACTCTCAGCAATTTTATTTTCCATCAAACTCATTGGTAAGTTGCACATATTTTTTTATTTTTTCCTATGTCAGCAATATTCCTCTCCAATATTTTTCTGCTTTTATTTTTTAACCCGATTGTCTCTGCAAATTAAAAAACAATTCTTTCCATCCAAAATTCAATATTTAATATAAACCACAATCTTAACCAAAATTCTCCTCCTGTAAACTCTGCAATTTCATCCAATTTCTGAAGATTTTTTTACTGTTTTGCTGGATTGTAAAATTAGGGTTTGGATTTTGTGCCTTGTTTTCCCTCTTTCCTTTGGGGTTTTGGGAGGAAGGTAAAAAATTTGCAATCCACTGCAAAATTTAAAGAGGAAAGTAAAACAATGTGTGGGTTTCATTTATGAGCAATACTTAGTTGATTTTGAAATTTGAATTTGAATTGTGTAGTTGTACTATGTAAGTAGAAAAAGGAAAGATGCCGATTGTATTGTATTGAGGGTGTAGAGAGAGGGAGGATTTATGAAGTTACCACTTATGATAAGACATACCATAATAGGATCACCCTAGGGGTTATATTAACCTGAGTTCTCACAATGTTCAAATTGCAGTTGTTGTTGTTCTTGAATCTGCACTGAGACCTAAACATGAGCATGTCGGGATCTGACATGGTGGTAACCAGGGACCAATTCTCGGTTGGGATGCACAACCCTCAATCCCAACCTCAACAACAACAACCTCAACTTCATCAAAACATGCGTATGGACTATGCTGCTGCTGATGGGGCCGCGGTTTTCGGCGCCCCTACCATCAACATCAACAACATCAACGGCGGTGAATCCTCTCCAGTGAGTGTGCCTCCGGGCTTGGGCCTGGGCCATACCCATCCCCAGGGCATGGTGGATAACTCTACTGAGACACTCAAGAGAAAGAGGGGAAGGCCCAGGAAATACGGGCCTGATGGTGGCATGGCTTTGAGCTTGAACACTACCTCTCCTCCTGGTGGGGCCTCGGTACCTGTTGGCCATTCCGGTGGGGCATTTCCGACGGCTCCTCTCTCTGATTCTGCCTCTGCCGGAACCGGGAAGCGTAGGGGCAGACCTCGTGGTTCTGTTAACAAGAATAAGAAAACCTCAAAGTTTTCTGGTAACTGCTTTTTCCTTTGTCTTCAATTTTCCTTTCACTTTTCTTCTTGTCTGTTGTTTTATAGGATAAGCTTTACTGTTTTTTTTTTCTTTAAAAACTGTATATACCTTCCGACAGCAGCATGTTTTTTTTTTTTTGCTTAGTTTTATTTTTCTTCCCCCACCTTCGGAGTGTGTGTCTATGGAGGGGTATTTGCTATTATATTTTTTTATTATTTATTTATCTATATATAATCTGGGATCTATTATTCTATGATTTCGAAAATTACTCTTTTGCCCGTGTGTCATGTGCTGTTGCTGTTGTTCCCATTTGTTCAGTGCATTTTATTTTTGTTTTCCCTGAATGTGCGATTTCTCATTTTCTGGTGTACAATGCTATATTGGATTGCTATTTTAGATTGCTACTTTCTAATTTATATTTACTATTATTTTGAAGAAATTTGCTTTGTTTTGCCCAAGAAATTATGGATTAAATTTCAGTACTTGGGATGGTATTCTCTGATTGAATCTTTGTGCAGGGCCAGGAGGTTTCTTTACTCCGCATGTCATTACGGTGAAAGCTGGAGAGGTATTTGCTTAATCTTATAAAATACTAAGTAAATTATTTTGGTTGAGAATTACTGCTGTGGTCTTTTATTTTTCTAGATAATTTTATTTTTTTTGTTTGTGCATTCCTGTTCGATAATTTCTGTTCCATGCCTCTTATCAGTACATTTATATTTTAATTAAAGCTTTAATCTGATGTTTGATGAATGTGGTTGGCGATAGGGGTATTGATCAATATGTTCCTTCTCTTGCGAACTTTATGAAATTGCCAAGTAGGAACTAACTTAGATTATCTATTTTTGTAACTTTGTATGGATCACATAAATGGAAGATTTATATAGAAAGTGTTATTAATTGTAGAAGACACCAAGTGGCAATTTGATCTTTCAAAGGAAGAAATGAATTATGAATATGATACAAGTTGGTGAAGCACTGAAGTTAAATAAATTTTTAAGAATTTATCTTCTACGCAGTTAACTTACTATGAAATTCTTCTTTTGGAATGAATTCGGATAAACTCTAAATTTAGAGTAAACTTATATAAACTCTTGGGTCAAGTTTGAAATCAAATATAATTTTGGTCCCACTATATTTTCATATTAAGAACATATATTTTATTTAGCACTGGTGTACTAGTGTATTTTATTATTGTGATTTGCTCCTTTTATTTTTTATTTTGATGCCGACATATTGAATTATTTTTGTGTTAAGAGGGTTATGTTATGTGTATATGTCATTAATAATAAAATTTAGTGTTATCTTTTACATTGGGTACAAAATTCCACAAATTTAAAATAAATTTTCGAATTCGAAAACCTTGATCTGATGTATAAATGTAATTCTGTTATGACTTTCTGCTGGAACTTAATATTGTGTTTTTTGAATGTATATTTTGATATTCAGGATTTGTCAGCAAGAATTATGTCAATTTCCCAGAGTGGTTCAAGAAATGTTTGCATCTTAAGTGCAAATGGATCCATATCTAATGTGACACTTCGACAGCCTGCATCGTCTGGTGGAACTGTGACTTATGAGGTTTGTCTTCAAGTCAAAATTATATATTTATAAATTATTATAAATTATTTTGTTGCTCTAAATGGAGATTCTTTTGATAAATTTAGTGTGTTTCCAGTTTCGACATCCTTATTAATTGTATATGTTTTTGTGTATATATATCAATTATTTTGATGCTCTAAATGCAGAGATTCTTTTGACAAATTTAGTGTGTTTCCAATTTCGACATTCTTATTAGTTGTATTTGAGCTAGTTGCATGCTCATAGTGGACAAGTAGATCTGTTCTTAGTCTTTTGTATATATTTGTTATTTGTTTTCAGGGGCGATTTGAGATCTTATCACTTGGTGGTTCTTTGTTTCTTACTGAAAATGGTTCTCATGGCGGAAGGACTGGAGGCCTGAGTGTGTCCTTGTCAGGGCCAGACGGCCGCGTTTTGGGGGGTGGAGTCGCAGGCCTTTTGGTGGCTGCCTCCCCTGTTCAGGTGCGTTTTCTTTATTCATCTGTTTATGTTTTATTCATACATTGTTTAAAGAAGAAAAAATGTTCACAAGTTTATAAAAAGCTCATAATCCTTCATCTTTAAGTGCATGTTATGTGTTTGTCAGTTTGTTTGGCCTCTAAACGTGGTGTCTGCTTTTGTAGATTGTTTTGGCTAGTTTTGTTTCCGATGGCAAGCAATCCAAGTCTGCAAAGCGGATGAGGAATGTATCTGCAGCAGAAAAGGTTGCCACAGCTGGTGGCCAAAGCAGCTCACCATCAAGGGGCACTCTGAGTGAATCTTCAGGTGGGGTCGGGAGTGGGAGCCCACTAAACCAAAGCACAGGAGACTGCATCAACAATATCAACAATATCAACAGCACCACCCCAACGCCAGGCTTTTCAGGCATGCCCTGGAAGTAAACTTGACTCTTCACTCATCACTGTTTTCTGTAGTGTCACATCAGGTTCTACTCACTTGTCATGGTATTACTCATTGAAGACACCTGTTACATTAGCTTTGTGTAATGTTAGTTGGAGGATGAACATTTGAGGGATAATACATATGATCTTGTAGCTTAATTTGGTTAGATATTGCGACAGATATTAGTGTATGTGCTCTTGGGTGATTCTCGAGATTCTGGCAGAATGTAGTTGTGTTCTAGGACCATCGTGTAGGATCATGATTAGATAGCGGAGACTTTCTCATCTGTTTTATTGGAATTTGTTGTCGGTCCATGTGTCCAAACTTTCTCCTGTTGCCCAGTTGTTTGGTGGTAATAATACTTAATCTAGTTAGTCTCTCACCCTATCTATCTATCTATCTCCGTAATTTTATGATCATTATTATTAGGCTGTTATATTGTTTTTATACTATTTCCTATTCTGTTTACATCAGTCATGATCGACAAACATTTTCCTGCATAACATCATTAAAACTAAGGCCGTTTGTTTAACCTTTTAAAATGGGCAATTTCAAGTTGTGTAAAAGTATTTTTTTAGAGATTTTATAGAAAATATAAAAGAATTTTCGTTTGGAAAATTAAAAAATATATATATTTTATTTTGAAAGCATTGATTTTTTTTCACTATTCACAAAATTTGTTCGAAATAATCTGAAATATGATTTTTTTTTTCAAGTATAAGATTTTGTAATGTAATAAATGTCAGAACAAAGGGGTCTTCATTGTTTAGATCGATATTGCATTTGTAGTAGTATGATCTATTATGACATGACAAAGGTGTAAACTTCATTTACACCTTTATAAAACTTCAGACATTTGTAGCAACTTTTCATCCAAAAAAGGAATAACGAAAAGCTATATTAATGGATGACATGGAAAAGGCTACATTCGCTCAAGGAAATAATGTAAAGATTAAATCATTTTATTATCACATAGAAATCGTTACACTGTTTGATTGTTTCTATGGACAAGCTGAAATAAGCAGACACTGAGAATGGATTAGTAGATGGAAACAAATTGAGACACGAGTGGAGTAAGCTATTAAGGAAATGTTCTTTTATGTTATTTCTTCTTGGTAGGATAAGAAGCCATCTTATAGATTCCGCAGATTCCTTCAGGTTTTCCGATGTTTCTCTTCATTCTTATGTACCCTTTTTCTCCCCACTTAGATCCCCATGAATTTTTCACGATGATATAATC
The DNA here is from genome assembly GCF_029865625.1 of Vigna umbellata. Lineage (NCBI taxonomy): Eukaryota > Viridiplantae > Streptophyta > Magnoliopsida > Fabales > Fabaceae > Vigna > Vigna umbellata. The sequence goes on along the minus strand of NC_142167.1, from coordinate 45,887,104 downwards.
CACTCCTTTTGAAGTTCCGTATCCAACAGCTGCCACTCCGTGATCTAAGTCACTTCCGCAATGTCCATCAAAAACACCCTGAATACAGCAATCAATTAAACTCAGTTTATTAAAACTAGTTTCTTCTATAAGAAAAAAGTAGTCATATTTGCCATCATAGTAACACTTGGTTTATAATTTAACGTACCCCACTGTAAAACTGGAAATCTCTGCTTGAAGCCTCTATGGCCACACTGAGGGGTTGGTTCGCAAGAGCCTTCAATAGGCTCTGTTCATTGTTTTGTGGGACGTCATGGTACCCGCTAATTGTGACAACTTCAGTTTCTTCCTGGTGATGGAACAGGTGAAAGACTTTTAGCTTATCTATCTGATAGCGATGTTACTTTAAACTTGAATTTTGTTTAGGTTACCTTTGTCATCTCGCAAGTACCCTCCTCCATAATGTAAGGATAGTCTTCCTCTTTATGGAGTCCACCGTTTTCTACTATAAAAGAGAATGCATAATCCATGAGCCCCCCATTGCAACCACTGTTGTAAGTTCTGTCACAGTCAATCAATTCTTGCTCAGACAAAGATGTCAAATTTCCCGTCACAAGTTGGTTTATTCCTTCAACCGCTGCAACAGTGGAAAATGCCCAGCAGCTACCTGCAACAATCAACATGGTAATTAACCATGTCATTAATGGCTAGATGATATCATATAGAGCTGTTAATCTCTATTTGACACGGAATCATGTTTCTTATATTATTGTGTCACAGATAAAAGCTAGAATCACAAACAATATAATAATTTCTTGAGTAGGACCATGAATCATAATTACGATTATGTATATACTTACCACATGAACCTTGGTTCTTGACTTGCGTTACAGCACCCTTCTTTCTCCAATCAACTGATTTTGGCAATTCAACATCCTTGTAAGTGAATTCTTGTTGGGATTCTCTCCTTCTAGAGTAGTCAACCTTAAGCCCTAGATATTTGTTCTTGAACTCTTGGTGGCTCAAATCAGCAAACTCGTTCAACCCAAGCCAGTAGTTGCTGATCACGTTGTTTCTCTCATCTATGTGCTTTAAGTTGTCTTTGAAAATGTCGAACCTCAGCAGCTTCTCCTCAATGCTCTCGTAAATCTTGCCGTACCTAGACATCCACGATTCAAAGAGTTCAATGAGCTTATCCATGGAGTTTAAGTCCTCCGATGAGTACCCCACAATGGAGAAATCGCGTCCAAAAGCCAAAGATGAGAACAGGTAGAAGGAACAGGCAAGGAGAAGTAACTTAGAGGAGGAGAAAGCCATGGCTATGGCTGTTGAAGAATGTGAATAGGTAAGGGATGAAGAAGAATAGGAAAGAGAGCCTTATATATATAGGTTTTGTGCTTTAGATTTTGGAATTGTTATGAGTAGTATGCTTCAAGCATGCACGTTCTTTTGACGTGGCTTTACATCAAAGCATAATAATACTATATCACATGCCGTAATTTCGGTGCAGTAGGAGAACTTATTCGGATACTATATATTTTACTTATGTTTCGGACCAACTAGATTAATGCAAGACAAAGGCTTCAAACATTGATTGAACACATATGTCAATAATATATATATGTATATATTTCTGGTGAAAGGTTAAAAAACGTGTTAGAAGGATTACTTGGTTGAGATTTCTCTTTGAAAGAACAACAACTGTATTTATTAATTTTCCATAAAGAAAAGTTGAAAGAAAACAATATCTGCACTCGGGTGATTCAAGAGATTTTGAGGCATGTAAGATCATGAGATGGTGGAAACGTTTTCATCGGGTTCATGAAATTTGTAATCGATTCTTAAGTTGAAAGTTTTTCCTTAATATCCTAGTTGTTTCGGTGGTAATAATACCTAATCTATTTAGTCTTCACTCTACCTTCACAATCTTATGAAGATTAATATTAATTACATTAAATTAGTCGAGGTTTGTTGGTCGAAGTAGAGTAGCAGGAATTCTTCATTCTATTTCTTATTCTATTAAATTAATTAGATTGTGAATCACATTCTGCAAATTATGAAAACTAAAACTGATCTTTAAGCATTTCGACAACGTAATTTTAAAGTTGTGTAAAAAATTTATTTACTTATTTATAAATATAATACACAGTTTTCTATAACAATTACTTTTTTTAAAAAAAAAAAAATTAATCGTTATCTTCTAGAAGTTATTCGAAGTAATTGTTTAAAATAATTAGAAATATAGTTCTTTTTAATGTTTTGGTGTTTTCCAAATTTTAAACAAATAGTAAAAATATTAAAATTAATCCATGTATAACAAATGCTAAAACTATGGATTTTTTTTTCACTCATACTTCTGTTATTGTAATTATTTATATTTTGAATATCAATTATCAGTGTCTTCTTAAACAAATATAATAAAAAGGCTATGCTTTTTTTAATTAAATAATTTGATAAATGTTAAAACAACGGCTTTTGTTTCTCATAATCATGTTATCGATACCATATTATCAGGGTAGATAGAGTAATAGAGAAGTCTTTTAGGATTTGGTCTGATATCGTGTTAAAATTTTGGGTGCATAGAAAATTTCACAATACAGAATAATGTTATATTTTTTTCTTTTAATTATAGCGTATGAAACTATTTTTCTAAGACAACCCTAGACGAAAGGTGTGCTGTGTTCTTGTCATGGTGATCATATATATGTGTGTGTGCTCTCATTACACTACTTTAAATTAGAGTGGTAACTGTGGTCTGAGTTCTGCATCTTTCGGTTTTGGAAAGGAAACATAGAAGAATGAAGAAGGAAAAATCCCTGAAGATTTAAGGGAATAACGAGAAGAGTTAACGAAATTTTTATTATCAGTATGTGGGAAAAGTTACATTGTTTTCAAGGAAAAGCTGAAACAGGTAGAATGAAGGAAAGAAATTGAGACACAACAATGGGGTAAGCATAGATGAATCTTATTTCTTCTTAGTGGGATAAGAAGCCATCTTGTAGATTCCACAGATTCCCTCAGGTTTTCCAATGTTTCTCTTCATTCTAATGTATCCTTTTTCTCCCCACTTAGAACCCCATGAATTCTTCACAATGATATAGTCCACACCTTTCGCAGTTCCGTATCCAACAGCTGCTACACCATGATCTAGGTCACTTCCGCAGTGTCCATCGAAAACACCCTACGTTAATTTTAAACAAAAAAAAAAAACATGTTTTAGTTGAAACCAGTTTCTCTGATAAAAATAACCACGTTTTTGTAGTAGTTTATAGTAAAACATACCCCGCTGTAAAATTGGAAATCTCTTCCTGAAGCGTCTATGGCCACACTGAGGGGTTGGTTTGCAAGAGCCTTCAATAGGCTCTGTTCATTGTTCTGTGGCACGTCATGGTACCCGCTAATAGTAACAACTTCAGTTTCTTCCTGTGGAACAACCGATCGAAAATATGTTAATGGGCAAGTTTAACATCCTATGACGGTGCTAGGTTAGGTTAGAGTTGATGTTTGCTTAGACTACCTTTGTCATCTCGCAGGTACCTTCCTCCATGATGTATGGGTAGTCTTCCTCTTTGTGGAGTCCACCGTTTTCTACTATAAAGGAGAATGCGTAGTCCATGAGACCCCCATTGCAACCATTGTTGTAAGTTCTGTCGCAGTCAATCAACTCTTGCTCAGACAATGATGTCAAATTTCCGGTCACAATCTGGTTTATTCCCTCAACTGCTACAACAGTGGAAAATGCCCAGCAGCTACCTGAAACAATAATCAACAATTAATTATGAACAAAGGACCATGATGTCTGTAATACTGAAAATACCTGGGTGGTGGTTCCATATTTGTCAAGACAAGTTCTGACGTACTATTTTAGGGTTTGAATTTGAATTTAACTCAATCAAGTTCTTATAACGTTTATACACAGTATTTTATCTAAGAAACGAAGTCTTTCTACAAAGATCATTGAACAATGTTTGGCATAACAGATATACTTACCACATGAACCTTGGTTCTTGACTTGTGTTACAGCACCCTTCTTTCTCCAATCCACTGACTTTGGCAATTCGACATCTTTGTAAGTGAACTCTTCTGGAGATTCACTCTTTCTAGAGTAGTCAACCTTAAGACCAAGATACTTGTTCTTAAACTCTTGGTGGCTCAAATCAGCAAACTCGGTCAACCCAAGCCAGTAGCTGCTGGTCACCTTGTTCCTCTCATCTATGTGCTTTAGGTTATCCTTGAAAATCTCAAACCTAAGCAGCTTCTCCTCAATGCTCTCGTAGATTTTGCCGTGTCTTGACATCCACGATTCAAAGAGTTCGATGAGCTTGTCCATGGACTTTAAGTCCTCAGATGAATAGCCCACAATGGAGAAATCCCGGCCAAAAGATAAGGAAGCAAGTAGGCAGAAGGAAGCAAGAAGAAGTAGCTTGGAGGAGAAAGCCATGGCTAGAGTTGTTGAAGTGTGAGTATGAGAGAAAAGGGATGAAGAAGAATGGGAAAACAGAGGATATATATATATATATATATATATATATATATATATATATATATATAGGTTGTGTGATGATACTTTGAAGTAAAGTCTGTTGGGAGTGTTATTGCAGGGCACACTGAGTAGTAGTAGTAGTCTTCAAGTATATTTTTCTTGCTGCCTTTACATCAAAGCATAATACTAAGTCATATGCCTTTGATTATTAATATATAAATGTGGCATAAGATTGTGTATGGAAGAGTTCCTTTTACAGGAGCAGGAGAACCTTCACATGTAGAATGATTTTTTATACGCCAAGAATACTTTTATTTTCATGAAGATAGCTAAAGTGATTGCATATTATTTAGTTATAACTAATATTTATTATATGAAAAGTCGGTTTCAAGTATGGTAGTCTTGGATTTTGCTTTGAGCAGAAACTAGGTCATGATAAGCTTCTTTATTATGTAAAAATATACTTTTACCCACATAATTCTTTTTTATTTATTTGATTTTTTTTTATATTTTACTTTTTTTTAAAAAAGTAATTACAAAAATTCACTCTTTATAATTTTTTTACTCTTATTAAATATAAATGTGTGATAATGTATTATTATTTTTATTTTTTAAGACTCATAACGGTTATGATGTTAAACTTGTTCGATACAATTTGATCATTCTACATAAAACGAAATTACAAAATTGATTTGAAGAGATCCTTAAGATGCTGGTTATTGTAATAAATTAAATCCCTCGAGTGCTCCATACTAAAAAAAATCGAACATGTGATTTGTGTAATTGAGAGTATAAATAGTCAAGTTAGATAACACTTTAAGTTTGACCTAAATTGCAAGTCCTTTTAAAGGTTTGATGGGTACAAATATTTGACTTAAATATAAGTCTATTACAAGTCTATTTTAACTTTAAAATTATAAAAATACTAATTAACACAATACCATATATATATATATATATATATATATATATATATATATATATATATATATATATATATATATATATATATATATATATATATATATATATTATTGTTATTTATATGAACAGATTGACATATTATTCTAAAAAGATTTTCTAAAAAACACAACTTTTAATTTTCTTTTATTAAAATTTGGTTTATAAACCACCTTCCTTTTTTGTAGAAAACCCATGTGATAGTTTTTCTTTTTAAAAGGAATTTTTTTAATTATATATAAATTTTAATCCAAAATTTTAAAATAATAAGTTTATATATATATATTATAGAATATTTATTTTTATCTAATATAAAAATTTAAATAATTTATTATTCACGTTACACCAAACTTAACTAAATCATAGAAGTAACTTTTAGGAAATTCTTTCTTTGGAAAAATATGGCATATATTCCAAGAGTAAATAGTATACACATTTAATGACATATTACATTATCACCGAATTTATCTTTATTATGTATGCCATTTTATTGATTTCTTATAACTGGATCCTGTGTGGGTGCCGCTACAGTTTCTATATTGGAATTTAATTCGAATATAAAGAAAAGAAAAAAGAAATAAGACGTTAAAACGAGTGTTATGTGAGGAAATTTTTGCTTGTTGTGGAATATTATGTGAAATGTATATAAAGGAAAGAGACAAAAATTAAATTAAAATTATGAGAAGAGAAGAGAATTTTTTATTTTTTAAATGTGGTCAATACCTAAGCTTGTGTTTTTGTCCGTCTGCAGTATTTGTCCTTGTTATTATTGCTCTTTTATTATGTATGGTTCCTGTCAATACGGCCCAAGCTATGATAACAGAGAGTACGTACAGCGTACGTACATGTAGTTCATACGCTAACTTGTTGCATATCCTAAGTCCTAACGGTTACCCATTATTGTATATAGCCGTACCAAATTATTTCCTTTTTTTTCTATATAAATTTCTCACGTTCAAATTTTTCTATCCATTTAAAACGTTCTAAAATAAATTCTCAACATTCCTTACTAATTCTTATTTTTCCCACACAATCTAAAGAAGTCTAAAAAAAATCTTGAAATCATAATGCAATTCTTAAATTAAATGTTATTTAAATATCACTTTCTGAAATGTTTTTGTCTTTTAGTATAAATTTGAGACGGATACGTTTATGCATGCATAGAAACAAACCATGAAATCAAATGATTCAATTGGCATTTCATTCTTATATTTGTTTGTTTTTTCTTTTTATCTTTATATATTTTTATTTAATTTAATATTTATTTTTTTAAATTGTAAAAAAGACTTAAGCTAACTTATTTTCTTAAATTAACAATTCGAAAGTGTCACATATTTAAAAATTAAGTATAATACATGTCCAAATTTTAAATATTTTTTACTTTGAAAATATAATGTGTTAGATGACATATAGATTTTAATATATATACTTATATTTTGACACTTGACACACCAATTTAACAGAAAAAATAACGTTGAGGTTTTTTTATATATAAAATACAGACTCAATTATAATATAATAAAAGACAAATACAAGAACAAAAAGAATAAAAAACTAAATTATTAATTAAATATAAAAAAATTATATATCTCGGTATCCTTCTACACTTCTTTAGACAGTTCTTTAAGGGTGAAATGAAGAGAGAGAGAGAAAAGTGTTGTGGTAATAGAAATATATTAAGAATAAGGCTGTGTTCGCATGAACGGAATTTACTGTTCATGCGAATTTGCGAGCGAAGAATTCAGCTCGTTATGCGTTCGTTTGGAGTGAAATGCGCGGACGGATTTGCGATGAAATGCGGGATGGTTGCACTGTTCAGTCACCCGCGGTTGTGAAGAGATTTGCGCGGATTGTGAGCGAAATGTCGCGTGTGCCCTCGGTTAAGAAACGCTAGAAACGCGTAACCGGTTACATGTTCGCGTAACCGGTTACGCGTTCGCGTAACCGGTTACGAGTTCGCGTAACCGGTTACGCGTTCGCGTAACCGGTTACGCGTTCGCGTAACCGGTTACGAGTTCGCGTAACCGGTTACGCGTTCGCGTAACCGGTTACGCGTTCGCGTAACAGGTTACGCGTTCGCGTAACCGGTTACGTGATTTCCTATTTATTTTTTTTTTCAAGTTTTTTTATAATTATTTTAATATTAATAAAATTAGATATATTATATTTTTTAATTTATTTTTAATAAATTGATTATTATATTTTCTAATTTTTTTTAATAAATTGATTACTATATTTTCTAATTTATTTTTAATAAATTGATTATTATATTTTCTAATTTATTTTTAATAAATTGATTATTTAGTATTCTAATTTATTAAAAAAATTGATTACTTAGTTTTTAAAATTTTTAAACATTAATTTTATAAATTATTCATAATTTTTTTTTCTTTATAAACATTTTTACAATTAAATATAACATTTATAAATAACATTTTATAACTAGGGACATTTTGGTAATCTTCAATTTATATCAATTAAACTAATTTTTAAAATCTATCACATCAATCAAATCCTACACTAATTTTCACAAACTTTACTTCCAAATCCACTCTCAATTACCCACAAATCCACTCAAAAAAACAACAAAAAAATTACCCTCAAATCCACTCAAATCCATTCAAATCATCTCCCCCAAATCATCTCCTCCAAATCACTCCAAACGAACACACCCTAAAGGATCCTCTAAAATGGATGCGATGAAACCCTAGTAATAGATGATGGTAAGAAAAGTGGAAAAGGGTAAGGTTGAAAAGTTATGAATGAAAAATAATGAAGGGGAATTGCAGTGTTTGGAAAGCACCATAAATATTAGTGTATGGCAGGTGAAGATAGTGAGCAGTGTGGAGTGAGGAAGAAGGCATTGCAATCTGGTATGCCATACCCACATCACAGAGAGGGTGGGGATGTGTGCATATGGCATTGCAAGATAGAAAATAATACAATATGATGAGAAAGAAAGAGAAGAAGCAAAAGAAGGTAAGATATTATGAAAATTCAGCACAGAGAAGGTCCAGGAGCTAAGAACATAGGCTTATGTAACCTACACATACTGTAGCCTATGGCGTATTGGATTCTCGTTCTGCTGTTATCTTTTACTTGGCCAACTCACTAAGATCTAACCTCTACGCACATGCACATGCATCTGCACCTGCTCTCAGCTCCTCCCTGCACCATTCAAAATGTTCATGCCATGCTTCTGTTTCTTATTATTATTACTTAATTTCTATTATCTTTCACTTACACGTGCGTTCTATGTTTTGTTTCAATTAATGACAATTCAGTATTGCACCTCTCTCTGCTCAGCTACACCACACTGCTGCATTCTATTTTTACTGTTACAGTTTACTACTCACTAGCTACCTATAACTCTACCTACGTCATCAGGGAGTACCTATTTCCTATTTCCTATTTGGTGCCAACCACAATCATTTACTCTCTCACTAATCATATTTAATTCTTTCAGCTTCTGTCTTCATACTTTAATTTAACCAACTGCTCCTTCAATGTAATTTTATGCAAACCAGTTCGACCTTTTTCGCTTCAAAACCTGCTTCTTCAAGAACCACAACACACAATTTCATTCTCTTCATCAACCACGATCGTTTAAATGATTCGTAAAAAACGTTACAGTTTCCAAAGTTGCCAGTTTCTTGGTGACAAGAGGAAAAAAAGATCACAAGTCGTGAAGACAATAATAGGTGATGTGATGTGATGTGATGAGATAATCGCTGTTGTGAGGCCATGTGGTTTTATCTTATCTTTTCTTTCTCGGTTCAAACTCTGACGCTGCAATTCAATCCCTTTTCTTTTCCACAAACCGAAGAAATTAATTAAACTGTGCACTGGCCTTGAACTTAATGCAGTCACCCTTAAACAATCAGCTTCGAAACCATGCACTTTATTTATGGTTTTGTTAACGTTAGCCGATGGTTTTTACTAGAAAAAATTGTCTGTATTACAGTTCTTTACGTGATGAAAACTTTCCCATGGAAAAAGTTGTTTAGAAACTTCAAAATCAACTTTCAAAGAATGATGTTATCAGAACATTTTATGGAATTCGTGTTTAACTTACCTCCAACAAAAATTTCAAAAAAATTACCTCCAATAAATGGAGTTAAACAACCTTATCTTAATTGGACCACTGCAATCAAGAACGAGCATCCAACTTTAGCTCTATTTTATAACATTAACTATATATTTGATTTCATTTTCGATCGAGGAACTGTTTTTTTTTATTATTTCAATACTGAACGACAAATTTGACTATACAGTAATAATAACAATGAGTTTTAAAAACAAACCGTATACATTTATGTATTTTATTTTTTTACAATAATTCTGGATCATAATATCCAACTATTTTATGTTCTCCTTACCTATTCCCGTTATTATAAAAGCAATTTCTCTTTGTAACAATCATCGTAACGATTACCTTAGTTTTGGTTCACTAAATACTATAGTTTGTAGCTATCCTCTCCGGTTTTTAACTGATTTACTCTATGGAAAATTTTGATTCTGTACTGTATGTCCACGTTTAGGTTCATACGTATACCTGTTCACCTGTTGGTTTCGATCTACTCCTCCCCTCGTTTTCAGTAACATTCATTATATATCTCACTCCAATCCCTTTTCCTCATCACTATTTCCTGTTCTTAAAGCCAGTTATCGCTTGAGTCTTTCACTTTTCTTTGCATAAAAAAGAAAAAGCCTGAGTGGATTTTTGAGGAGGACATGCTGGCAATGGAAGAGGTACTGTGTGAACTCAGTGATCACGAAAAGAGAAACGAGCAAGGTCTGCCACCGGGTTTCAGGTTTCACCCCACTGATGAAGAACTTATAACCTTTTACCTCGCTTCAAAAGTCTTCAATGGCTGCTTCACCACCGTCAAGTTTGCCGAGGTTGATCTCAATAGATGCGAGCCTTGGGAACTTCCAGGTATATATTCTTCTGCCCAAACCCTCACAACAAGGGTGTGCATGCTCAGTTTCATGATGACAGTAGATACTATTTTTAAGCCTGCTCAGAGACAGATTAAAAGAGTTTTAGTCATTAGGTATATATGTATGTTATTATATATCCTATTATATCAGTTACAGTCAGTTCCTGCTGGATTCGGCCTCATATTTAGGTTAATTCGTGAAAACTAAGATTATATTGTGGGCTATCCACTAGCATGTCACCTCAAATTTCTAATGGCGTCATCAACTTCCCATCTTTGGATCTTCTTCTTGTTTTTCCTGTTCCTAATGATTTGTTTGTGCCGAACGATCGAGAGTGGACAGCTATATAACTCCAACAAAGTTTGAACAAAATTTAAGCAATTTCATATAATAGGTATATATTATTGTTGGATGATGTTATAGATGGATGTTTTCCATGGTGTGTGTGGTGTACATGTATTGAATATTGATGTGAGAAAAGTTATGGAAGCAGATGTGGCGAAGATGGGAGAGAGAGAGTGGTATCTGTTCAGCTTGAGGGACAGAAAATACCCTACTGGACTGAGAACAAACAGGGCCACAGGAGCTGGGTACTGGAAAGCCACCGGGAAGGACAAGGAAGTGTTCAGTGCATCAAGTGGAACCCTACTTGGGATGAAGAAGACCCTTGTTTTTTACAAAGGAAGGGCCCCTCGTGGAGAAAAGACCAAATGGGTCATGCATGAGTACCGTTTGGACGGTGACTTTTCCCTTCCTCACCCTCACCCTCATCACGTCTCAAAGGTACCACTCCTCAATTATTATTCTATTTTTCTTCATTTCATATTTAATGTTTCATCTTCTCTAATAACATCTCATTAATACATATTTAAAATTTCAATCTTGTTTCAACAATGGTGGTGAATGCCGAATCGATAGCACGTGCGCCGTGCGAATCAAGTTACCTCCCATTCCTACTCCCTCCTAAACTTTTTGTCTGCTTCTGGGTTGACCCACCTACGTCTACAGCATGCCATCATGTCTTTTCCTTTTCACCAACCAAACATCACCCTTTTCACCTCCCTCCATGATTTTTTTATTATTAACCTTTTCGGTGGTTCTTTTGATACGATCGATCCATTAGCTGTTTAATCAATGCATGTTGATCCTAGTTCCAATGTTTCTTATTTTCACAGGAGGAGTGGGTGATATGCAGGATATTTCATAAATCCGGGGAAAAGAGAACTCCATTGCTCCAAAACCAAGGACAAGGACATTCGGATGCTTCTTCTTCTCCAACAAAAAGTTCTTTACCTCCTTTACTTCCCAGCCCAGCTTCCTTTCCGTTGGAACTACAAGACCAAAATCACCTCTCTCATTCTCACCCTTATCTTTTCCCATTGCATGCATCACCGCAACTCGCTAACACCAGAAACCATCCATCATTTTCTGACCTATTCTTCAAGCCCTCGCCCCTCTCACAGCAACAAAACTGCATCCTCAAGGAAAAAACAGCTCCAAAAGTAATCAAAACGGAGGAGGCTACAGCATTGTATCAGTACCATTTACTGGGTGACAGTGACAACCTGCGGTTAAACCAAAACCTAAGTGATTTCCCAAACCCTTTCGCTGATGTTGAGGTGGATGGTGCTGGGCTGATGGCATTCGCAGGAGGTCCAAACGGTGAAGTTAGGGACATGTCCCCTTCGACAGCCTTCAAAAGGGTGGTAGGGTTGCAGCAGCTCATAGATGCTGCTCATATCGGAATAGATTCTTGGCCCCTGGCCCAGCATGTTTAAAATGTGTCTGTAATATATATTTATTCACAAATATTTACTGCTCTATTATATATACAGACGCCTGAGATCCGCTGCTACCTTATGTATTTGCGTAACATATATTAATTAAATGACTGCTTGTATTGGATACATGCCTATGTCAAGCTAGATCTTCTACTAGATTTGTTGCATTCCGTGACTACAACCTCAGACACGGACAAGATGGATCTGTAACACATTCTCGGACCTCTGATCCACCATTCCTTGTACGTCATCCGTTTTTACATGGATTTACCGTTACATTAACTTTTATTATTATAGGTATGTTATTCAAATCATTCTGAGTATGCCCTTATAAATTCATTTTTATCAACACAAAAAGACCAACAAGTAAAACAATTTCAAAGCTTAGATTTTTTTTTAATTATTAGTGCATAAATCTTGCCATTTTACAAATTAAATTAAGAAATTTCCAAGTTTTATCAGCTCATGCAAACTAATGCTATTTCTGAACATATCCTTGTTTTCAGACATATGAAGAGTTAACTTTAACCTTCCATGCAAGTTTGCTAAACTAGTGAAACCTCGTTCTCCACACCGGGTGCCATTTTGAAGGAATCTTGCTTCGTGATGTTCAGGCTAACCATAAATCTACCGTGCGCATTAAAGGATATACTCAATCAACCTATGTGTTCGTTTATAGACATATCGTCACTAAATTCAATGAAGTAATAAAACTATAAAACTATGATTAATTAATCCGAGACATGAAGAAAGTAACGTAAGAACTATATCAACAGAACGGAAAAACCACAGTTCTGACATTCCAGCATCACCCACTACGAATAATACAACCCCAACACTTTATATAACACAATGAGATAAGGAAAGAAAGAAATATATATGATGAAATGAGTTATGTGAGACAAAACAAAAGAGAGAACGATGTTACTATTGTAAAATTTTATGAATAATATAACTCGAAATTTTTAATGATTATGATGTTTTTGTTAAGGGCAATAGAAGCAGGAACAGCAATGATGGCAGTAGCCCAGTGGCAGTGAGAGGGTGTCTACTCAGCAGTCATGATCAATTTCACTGTTTCTTCTTTTCAGTACTGCCAATATTTATATACATTTCCTTTTCTTTCCTTGTAGCAGTTCTAGTTTCCACATCGTAAATGGCATAGCAGATCTGAGTTCTACCTACCGGTGGAGACTCCGGACAAGAACCTTTGTGTATGTAAAAATGTACATTTTCTACATGAATTTATTTCTCCTTTTTTCTTTTACAATTGATAGTTCTGCAAAAAAGAAATCACAAAATGCTGAGATGTATGGCCCATTGACAGGGTTTTTTTAGGACAAAAAGTGTTACATACATGACATACACTCCTTCCTGCCTTGCAATGCAATAATGCATCTTTAATTTTTTCCGGAAAAAGATACCATAATTCTTTAGAGCATAAACTTTCATCCATATTCATTAAAAAAAATTAATAATTTTTTCTTTTAGGTTTACTTCATTTGTCTTAAAGGGATGGACTTTAAATTTATCTTCATTTTATAGCTAATAATTATATATTATAAATTAAATTTATTTATAGTCGGAGATCTTCTTTATTTTCCTTGTATTTAAATATTTTTTTTTAATGTGAAAGTAGACATTATTAAATAGACAGGTAATAATTCCATAATAAGTGAAATCATATATGTTCATCAAATAACAAATTATTTTAAGATAAATTTCAAATAATTTTGATATTATATTAAAGGAATACATTTTAATCTTAATACAATTTTACAAAATTAGTTGTAAAGTGACTTTTACAAAGAGACTTATATCATATTAAGAATGAGACTTTAAGTTTAATTCATCCTCACAAAACCGGTTTACCCAAAAAAAAAAGAAATATCACTAGGATAGGCTCTAACCTAGCTCTGATATCATATTAAGGAGACTTTAAGCCTAACTCATCCTCATAAAACCGGTTTGTAAGCTGAGGTTTGCACCCCATTTATATATTATAATTTTGCCTTATCTCTAGTCAATGTGTGACTTTCGACACATTTCATTTATATATAATTTAAATTACCTTTAGTAGATATAAGATCTTCAAATAATTTGAAAGTTTTTATTTAAGACACAAGTTAAAAAACAATATTTTCTCGCAATAATATCTTTTCTTTTATTTCAATGAACTTCATATTAATACATGCGATAAAATTCTCATTAAATTGGAATATATCACTAAAATAAAATTCATTAGTTTATATTGAATCGATTCTTTATCTAATGTCACTAGTTATCAATATAGATATAATAAGGTTTCACAAAATATATTAGCGAACCACTGATTCATTTTAAAAGTTTGCAAATTTGTGTTTTATTTTGTAAAAGTACAATCATATTAGAGACAAAGAGACTCAATTTTCATAATTAAATATCTAAAACTCTTAAAACACCTATAAGCACACAGATGAATGGCACTTAATGAAAACTAAATTACTTATTAACACTGTTAATTAATAAGCTATTGCTCTTGCTTGTATGAAACATATTTTTTAATTTAATATATATATAACGTATGGAACCATGAATCTAAATCGATGAAGTGGTTTATTAGGTCCATTTTTAAATGGGTCGGGTTAAAGAGACTTAAGTGCAGACTTAAAACAAGTTCATCCATTAAACCCATATACCCAATTACAGCATATTCATTGACAGAAGAACAAAATGTTATCATATTAGATTTACAAAAGTTAATTCAGTTTAATTGCAAATAACTTTTACTCAAATAATCATTTGTAATCATTTCATTTTTACTAACATCAAGATAATTGAATCTGCTAATTTCCCGTTCAATGTATATTACTAAAAATAGCAGAAGAAAAGGATTGTGTTACAAATCCAAAGTTGAAAATTTGTAACTTTTTTTATTCACCCACTTCCTCTGTGTAAATTATGAATTACAAGTCGTATAAAAAGTATATAAATAAATTGTTTTTTGTGTTTTATTGTTACAAATTTAAACCGTTGATCTTCTGAGCCATTTGTTTTCTTTTAAAATTATTATTTAATTTTATCAAACTTAATTTATATTATAATAATTAGTTGATTTTTAGAAAATATATTCCATTGTTCCAATACTTAAATATAGAATAAGAGGGGGAAAAAAAAGAGAGTTGAAAAATAGTGCATGTGAATTGGGCGAGACATGAAGCATATGGATAATGCATGGCACATGGAGAAAGGACCTACCATTGTTGTGAAGAAGAGTTTTGTCATTATAAGATTCTCCATTCCACCTTTCAACTTTGAATCACCAATTCATTTCAAATTATTACAATTTTCAAAAATTGCTTCCTTTTCCCTATTTCTTCTCTATCTTCCCATTTTAAACATTTTAATTTATCTGCAATATATTTGTCATGATAAGAATTAGATTGTAGTAAGTGATATTTATTGTTCAATGGGGTAGTGTATTTTTAAAAAAACTTAATTTTAAAACATGAATTATTTTATTTGAAAATTATATAAAATTTTAACGACTCATGTTTAAATTTTTTTAAACTTACTTACAACTAATAAAATAAAATATTATAAAATTGATAAACACAATAAATGGTTTCAATATATAAATATATAATACTAATATAATTATTAAAAAAACCATAATAATAAAATATATCTAAAATAATTAAGAAAAACTATTAAGAAATAATATATATATAAGGATTTAATAATAATAATAATAGTAATAGTAATTTTTATAATAATAGTAATAATAATAATAAAATATTAATAATAATATTATTGAGAGATGGATATTAAAGTAATATGTTGAAAGTATTAAAATAAATTGGTAAATGGGTTGTAAAGTAATTTCAGTAGTATTCTATGAAAAGACAAAAAACCCTAATTTTTCTGTACGTGTCAAATAAAGAGGATGGGTAGAATTGTATGTTCGACTGTAATTAGTGTTTATATCCCTGTTGTCAATTCTAATTCTAATAATAATAATAATAATAACAATAGCAATTGTACCACTAATATTAATTGAAATAATAACCCTAAAAATTAATAATGATAATAATTTTAATAATACTAATACTAATAATAAGAATAAAAGTAATCATAATAATAATTTTATTAATAGTACTAATACTAATTATAATGTTAATTAAAAGAACTATAGTAATTCTAATAATAATAATACTAACAATACTAATAATAATAATAGTAATAATAATAATAATAACAATAATAATAATAATAATAATAGAAATAATAATAATAATGCTAATACCAATAATAATAACAGTAATCCCACTAATACCAATAATACAATCAATAATAATAGTAGTAATAATTCTAATACTAATAATAATAGAAAAAATAACACTAATAACAACAATGCTAATAATAATAAAAATAACAACAACAATACTAATATTAATACTACTACTACTAATAATTATTATTATAATAATACTACTATTTCTAATACTAATCCTAATTAAAATAATAATAATAATAATAGAAATATTAATAATACTAATAATAATAATAGTTTTACCAATACTACTAATACTAACATTAATGTTAATTAAAATAATGATAATTATACTAATACTAACCATACTAATAATATTTATAATAATAATTGTAGTAGTAATAAGAATAATAATAATAGTAATAATATTATTTAATAATAATAATAATATATAATATTAATAATACTATTATTATTAATGATAATATATAATAATTTTTATAATAATATTTATTATAATAGTAATAGTAGTAATATTTATAATAATATTATTGAGATATGGGTATTAAAGTAATCTGTTGAGGGTATTAAAGTAAATTGGGACAAGGGTTAAAGTAGATAAGATAGTAGATTTGGAGAAGACTTACAAGTGTTTTTGGATTCAAAATCTTAAAAGATGTTGTCACGTGCGCATTGCTACCAAAATGTTTTAGTTGGAATGATTTTATTTTATGTCTTTTCTAATTAATGATTGAAGTTTTCAAAATAGATAAACAAAATATATATATATAGATATATATATATATATATATATATATATATATATATATATAACGTTTTTTTTAGTAATTTATTTTTCTTTTCAACTTTTAAAATTATTTATTTATCTCCCACGATCCATTTTAAATCTTACTACTTATTTTTAATCTTATTCATGAATGAGTCCACGTGCTATAAATTGTGCTATAGAATAAAATAGTTTTCTTCAACATGTCAAAAAGAGTGAATATAAAAAAATTAAGTATTTAGTCAATATATTATTAAATAATAATATGATTACAATTTCCAGATAATCAAAATATTTTTATTACAAAAATAAATATTTTGAAATAAATTAAAAAAACTTATGCTTTATTTCAATTCAGAAGAGAGTGAAAAAAAATTGAACAGACTGAAAAGTTGAATGCTTTAAATTAAAAAAGAGAGTAGGAAAACAAAGAAAAATAACGAAAGGTGAATATGTAATTAGATAGTGATATGGTTATTGGATTTAATTTATTTTTCGTTCGTATATTTGTATTTATGTTCGTATATTTATATTCTCTTTTTATATTTATATTTTATTTTTATATTATTTTTAAACAATTATATATATCAATTGTACTCTCTCCCATGAAATAATATACACAATTTTCATCCTTTCTTTTCTCGTAACATGGTATCAGAAGAAAATTAATTCTTGTTCACGTTCTTCCACAACCAATTCTATTACTGTCAAGATCTTCATCTTCTACCTTTTGTTCTTGGTCTTCCTACAATTTCTTCTCCTTCTATGGCTACTCCCTCTGTTACTCTCGCATCGTTATGTTTTATGTTTTGACTTTGCTTTCTAGGGTTTTCAATGAGAAATGCTTTAATTACTCGTAACCCTGGATTGATTTTTTAGGAATCTGGAGAAGTTTCTGGAGATTCGGGTTGTGAAATTTTTTGTCCAATTTGAGGTTGTAAAATTTAATGGCTTCTACAGTTGTTCCTTCTTCTACTAATTCTCAGGCGCAACCACATTCCTCAACTCTAGGACTTTCTCAAGAGCAAATTCATGGTCTATTGACACTTCTTTCTCAATCTAATCTCACAGTCACACATTCTACCGATCTAGTAGTTCTCATAATGTTTCCACTTCTTCTCAGGATCAAGGTAATATCTATTCCCAATGGATTTTAGACACAGGTGCTACTGATCATATATCCATTTCTTTATCTCATTTTATTTCTTATCATAAAATCTCACCAATTACAGTATCACTACCCAACAATAACTCTTCATTTGCTCATTATTCTGGCACAGTTTCTCTTAGCCCACACCTTACTTTACATAATGTCTTGTTTGTTCCTAATTTTTCAGTCAATATTATTTCAGTCACAAAGTTAACTAAGTCTCTATCTTGTAAAATTATCATTTCTGAATTTTCATGTGAAATACAGGACAAGTCAACCCTACAGATGATTGGGAAAGCTGAAGAAAGAGATGGCTTGTATATCATGATAGTTCCTGCATCCACACCCCTTGGTTCACCAGCTTCTATTACTCCTGAGAATTCCATTGCTTGTTCTACAATAAGACCTAACTCTATAGATATTTGACACTCTAGACTAGGGCATCCTTCTTCTTCTTGTTATATCAAATTACGCACCATGTATGCCACTTTAACTGATACAAAATACACTCATTGTGATACTTGTCACTATTCTAAGCAAAGGAAATTGCTTTTTCAATTAAGTACTACTGTTTCAAAAGCTCCTTTTGATTTAATTCATGTTGATATTTGGGGGCCCTATTCTACTTCTTCTGTTGATGGTTTCAAATATTTCTTAACTATAGTGGATGATATGTCTAGACACACATGGATTAAATTGATGGCAAGTAAGTCAGATACAAGATCACAACTTATTAGCTTTGTTTCTTATATCAAAACACAATTTGGCATTGATGTAAAAGCTGTTAGATCAGATAATGGTAATGAGTTTGCAATGACAGATTTTTATAGACAAAAAGGGATACAACATCAATTATCTTGTGTTGAAACACCTCAAAAAAATGGAGTTGTTGAGCGAAAACATCAACACATTGTAAATGTTACTAGATCTTTAATGTTTCAATCTCATTTGCCCATAACTTAACTTTCTGGTCTTTTGTTGTTCGTTATGATGTGCAACTCATTAATATTTTACCTTCCAAAATTTTAGCATATTTTTCTCCATCTCAGCTGTTACACAATGTTAAACTTGACATTACTTACGAGTTTTTGGCTCACTTTGCTATGCTTCAACTCTTCAATCTCACAGAACAAAATTTCAACCTCGTGCAAGAAAATGTGTTTTACTTGGTTTTAAAAAAGGAGTGAAAGGCTATCTTTTGTTAGATTTAAACTCTAGGAAAATTTTTCTATCAACAAATATAGTATTTTATGAAAACATATTTCCTTTTGTTACTAGTGACAAACACTCACCTATTGATAGACAAAATTCCTTGGATTTTGTCACCAAAATCATTTCCTCTCCATCACCTATTTTCTCAGAAGTTACTAATCAACCCTCTTTACCACCCACATCTCCTCCTTCTATTGTTCCAGATCCTGTTATTTTTTCTTCTCAACCTATTTTTGTTGAACCTGCCACTGCTACTCCACAAAGGAAATCAACCAGGCCAAAACATAAACCATCTTATCTGCAGGACTATCATTGCAACATGTTATCTACTTCTTCCGCCACTCAGTCATCCACAGGTACCTTATTTCCTATCTCTTCATATCTCTCTTATGATGCATTATCATCTCTTCATAAGTCATATGTCCTTAATCTTTCCCAAGTTAGTGAACCTAAAACCTATAACCAAGCCATCAAACATGATTGTTGGAGAAATGTCATGGATCAAGAAATTGCAGCTTTAGAAAATTTCAAAACTTGGGCTTTGACTGATCTACCTTATGGAAAGCAACCTATCGAATGTAAGTGGGTATACAAAATAAAGAGACATGCTGATGGGAGTATTGAACGATACAAGGCAAGGTTAGTAGCCAAAGGCTACACACAATAAGAAGGCTTAGATTACTTTGAGACTTTTTCACCTGTTGTCAAACTCACAATAGTAAGATTGGTTCTGGCTTTAGCAGCCTCCAAACATTGGTATTTACATCAACTAGATGTAAATAATGCTTTTTTACATGGGGATCTAGATGAAGAAGTATACATGTCTCTTCCTCTTGGCTACAAAACAAAAAAACCATGGCAAGTTTGCAAGTTGTTGAAGTCTTTATATGGACTCAAGCAAGCATCTAGACAATGGAATTACAAGTTAACAACTACTTTACTTTCTTTGGGCTACATACAATCAAAATCAGATTATTCACTTTTTGTCAAAAGTGATTCTGCTCATATCATCATCTTACTTGTTTATGTAGATGATATAATCTTGACAGGTATGACATTCAGGAAATCCAAAATGTGAAGGCTCTATTGAATGCAAAGTTTAAGATTAAAGACCTAGGTCAACTCAAGTATTTTTTGGGCTTAGAAATTGCAAGATCTCAACAAGGCATTAATTTGTCACAAAGGAAATATGCTCTAGAGTTATTAGAAGATGCAGGATTGTTGGGATGTCAACCTGTTTCTACTACCATACAACCAGGCACAAAATTTTCCAAGACAGAAGGGAAACCCTATTCAGATGTGCATGCCTATAGAAGACTTCTTGGCAGGTTATTATATCTAACCAACACAAGACCAGATTTATGTTTTGTTGTTAGTACTCTCAGTCAATTTCTTTCCAATCCTTTGGAATATCACTATGCAACAGCAATAAGGATCCTGAGATATATCAAGAACAATCCAGGACAAGGATTATTCTTTCCCTCCAACACAGAACATGCTCTCAAGGCTTTTAGTGATTCTGATTAGGCTGCTTGCCCTGACACTAGAAGGTCTGTGACTGGTTTTAATGTGTTCTATGGTGCATCCTTAATCAGCTGGAAATCCAAGAAGCAAGGTACTATATCTAGATCATCAATTGAAGAAAAATATAGAGCCTTAACTTCCACAACATGTGAAATTCAATGGCTTTTGTATTTGCTCCATGATTTGAAACAACCTCTACCACAACCAGTTCCTCTGTTTTGTGACAATCAATATGCTATACAAATTGCATAGAATCCAGCTATGCATGAGAGAACAAAACATATTAAAATTGATTGTCATCTCTTAAGGGATAAAGTTTAAGCTGGTGTAATTAAGCTCCTGCCCATTTCTACTTCAGTCCAACTTGCAGACATTCATACTAAAGCTTTGCATCCAGCACAATTTCAATCTTTGTTGTCCAAGCTGAGCATTAAGGATATATATGTTACAGCTTGAGGGGGATATTGGATTTAATTTATTTTCCGTTCATATCTGTGCATTTATGTTCATATATTTATATTCTGTTTTATATTTATATTTCATTATTATATTGTTTTAAACAGTTATATATATCAATTGTACTTTGTCCTTATATGATGAAATAATATACATAATTTTCATCCTTTCTTTTCTCGTAACAGTGGTAATAATAGGATGATACATATTATATTTATTTTATGTACATTGCAAAATAATTACAAAAAAGTGAAATTTTATACTTTTAGAAAAAAATAAAATATAAAAGAAAAAACACCAAATAAATATAAAAAAAATTATATGTGTCGAAATATTATTGTAATTATATATATTTTGTGGTTTACACTTTTTTTTTTTTTACTAAAGTGATAAATGGGGTATGAAATGGATGGAGTACTAAAATAAAAAGGGAATATGCATGGTGAATTTGGTAAAATTGCACTACTCATAACCTAATTAATGTTGCATGTGCCTATGTATGCCAAAAAAATCAAACTACCTAGGATTCTGTCCCCCCACTTCAAAACATATTACATTTTTCTATTCTTCATTTTTGTTGAAGCTTAATAGTATTCAAGTTTATAATTCTTCCAATTCTTATATTCATTTTTATTTTATTTTTAATTTTTCACTCAGTTTTCTCATATTTTATCCATTTATTGTATTTCTAACAAAATGATAATGTACATAGGAAATAAAAAAAGATTGTAAAAATTAGTAACAGACCGGTGTCGTTTTATTTGCTTACACATAATCACTCCATTAGAATTTTAATACATAGCAATTAAAAAATTGATTATAGGATGTCAGAAACTTTAAATAATAAAACACGTCAAATAAAATAATGACAGTGAAGGGATAATATATTGTATACTGATTCGTTTATCAGTTAAAAACATTCCACAGATCTACTTAAAATTTGAAGTTATTCAATTTTTAGTTTTACTTGTTTTGTTTTATTATTTATAAAATTTTCACTACTTTCGTAGTTCAAATTAATCACATTAATTGTTTATAGCTTACACTTATTTTCGCCATTAATTTAGAAATAAATAAGTTTAATTTAATGTGATAAGGATATGCATTAACATTCTTAAAGATCATAATATATCCTTAAACATGGTTGTGTTAAGCTTATAAAATTGGCAAAGTACAGGTTATTGATTTATCGTAAAATGAATATATTAGTAATTTTATAGCATAAAAAAAAGAACCAAAAAAAAATTAATTCTATACTTTTATAATACATGGTTTATATGGTTGCTGTAACAATTTAAAGTGGGTCAGAAAATTATGCTGCATAACTAGTTAATTAACTTTAATTATTTTAATTTATTTTTGTCATTAGAGCTTATGGCTTTCAATTCATCTTCAAGATCTGCGTGATTAGTTGAGACTCCTAAAAGCACGTGTTTCTAAAAATATGCAGAATTAATAGGATGGTCGTATTTTATATTCATTAGACAAATCCAGCTTAACAAGTAAAGGTTCTAGAGCAAGTCTTTCCTTTTTTTTTTCTTTTAATGCAAAATTCACTTAATATCACATATCACATGGAGCAAATGAATATTTTATAATGCTTTATTTTTATTTAAAAAAATTAGCATGCTTTTTAGTGTAAGAAGTAAGTGTATTATTTAAAGAGATGAGAATAGAAAAAAAAATAAAAAGTGAGTTTCACGTGATGAACATGGTAATTTGTCTCTGCCAACCCGATGACAATTAGATAGTGTGAGGTAGATGCATGTACATTTTTTTTTCATAAAAATATAACCTTATTTATAAGAATTTTGACTTCAAATTTAAAAGAAAGAAAGTGATATAAATTTAGAGAGAAAATGGGAATGGGAAAGAATGGGATGAACCCCCTTTCCATCAAGGTGGGTCCTAAAGAGAGAGGGAAGTAGTTTTTGAACGTAAGGTTTGAGATAGAAATAAATAGGGTTATATATATATATATATATATATATATATATATATATATATATATATATATATATATATAATTATGTGAATATATATTTTACAAATATTATCGTTAAAAGTTTTATAGAAAGGACTAATTTAGAGTATATAAGTAAATGTAAACGTCATTTTTTAAGTTGGTTTTATAACATTTAAAGTTTACTTTTTAATATAATTTCAAAATATCATTAGAGTCTATTCTAACAAAATTTGTTATTTATTGGACAAATTATTTCACATATTATCAGACTATTCATTAATGTATATTTTAACACACAGATATGTTGAAAATTTGTCATTGACTAAAAATTGAATTAGGTTTAAAGTTTATTTTTTAACAATTTATTTATAAATTTCATTTTTCATTTGTATATCACTTTTACATATATTTACACGTGATTCTTATAAAACACGTTTATAATAAAAATTAAATGAAGGTATATATATATATATATATATATATATATATATATATATATATATATATATATAATTTGCTTTAACTAAGTTAAATAATTTAGTCATTTTAATAACTTTCAACACTTTTAATATTTTATAAATGCTTAGATGCCCTTTAACAACATAATTTACGAAACTAATATAAGTTAGTTCAAGATATTCAATAGAGTGGCGTTTAGGAGAGTGTAATTTTTTTTAGAAATATATCATCCTTAAAATTGGAGAGTGAATGAAAAAGAAAATAAACCTGCGAAGAAGAGACTAATTAGAATATATGAACATATAGAATAGAAGAATAATATAATTTGAAGGATAATAATTTATTAAAGTGTCTTATTAAAAAAGGCTCAACAATTGTGTATTTTTTTTCGTGGAAGAGCAGGAAGAATAGTAATTATAGTTATACATGATTTCTTAAACACGTAGTCAAAGGGATGATAATTAAAAACACGTGGTCCATTAGAGAATAATTATTAATGTATGGTCCATTAGATATATCACTGTTACTAAAGTATTACACAAATCTCTGTTAACTCAACTACTTTAATCAAATGGTAATTTATATAACTTAAATTACTTTTCTGAAACGATAATTGTATTTTTAGATAATTCGTAATGTGGAAATTTGGTCAAATTTTACTTTAAATTTATATATATATTTAAACAAATGCGAGGTTATTTTGTTTCTTATATTCAATACGAGGGTTGAGTAATTAGAATATCATAATTTTTTTTCATTTTTTTAATTAGATAATTATGATAAAACAATTATTGAAAATCTAAAAGAAACAATAGTTATATTACAACATGATTTTTTTTCTTCGATTTTTGTTATGAGACACGATATTGCATATTTAATTGTTATTGTCCAAATCTCCCACAGTCACATACCATCTTTCTTTTATGTTTTGTTGGAACTTAATTATTTTTTATGTTGCATTTGTAGCATATATCATAAGTTGCTTATTTACTTTTTCTTCAATCAAACATTTTTGTATTTATCTTTTTCTTTTTTTTAGTAGGAGTACTTCTCTTTTATTTTTAACATACTCTTGAACTTCTTAATGCTATTTTCTCATTTGGATATTTTGAGTCTTCAAATATTTATGGAATCTCATATTCCTGCACTTTCAAACCTTTATATAAACTTTTACTCTTTTTTATAAAGTTTATAACATTTACGGAATCTCATATTTTGAGTCTTGATGCATTTATACTGCGAGTTACCTATTTTTTTTATCACTGCTTGAAGTAAATATTATATTATAACTTTTTCTTTTTTCTTTATTTATAACTTTAGTGCACAAAAAATACTAATAAGAATAGCCCACATGCATGACGTAAAAAAAATCCCAACTAGAAGACAAAAGAACCTATTATATATGTTTATCCATGCACATAATGAATTGTGTAAAACACATAATTGATTTCCTTGGATGTTAGGAAAGTAGCTTTAGATTAAAAAACTACATGAATACGACACAATCAATCATATGTCTTTGTTCTTCACCACACTTAACATGGGAAGACTAAGTCTCTCTTAAGTACGTGTTTGATGAGAAATCAAGCAAAAAGAAAATGATAACGCAAAACTTGATATTTTTTTATTTACTTATGAGGACTCAAATTACGATGGTTAGAAATTAGAAAAAATAAATCTAAAAGAAAGGGTAAATTTGTCCTTTGGATTATCACATGCCCACAGCGGTGAGAGTTCGACATTCTGGGAAAAATAGGTTTGAGAATTAAGAATGAGTAAGGAAAAAAAAAAGAATTTAATTGGGCCAACATTGCCAGATGAGTTGAATCAGAAGGAACGTTTATTATAATTATGAGAGTATGTGGTATTGTGTAAAATAATAAAATAATAATTGGAGAGATGTTTGTGTGTGTTGCGTTGGAGGGTCAGGATGGGCATCACCGTCGTTTGATGATTGGTGATACTGATCTGGCAGATGCTGGACCCCTTTTTGTCCTCACGCACAATCTCTCACCACGCACCACACCACACCAGATTCCATCCATCAATCACCCCTTCCAACACCTACCATCCACTTCACGCTCTATCATTAGATTCATATTCACACTTTCTTTCTTTCTTTCTTTCTTAATTATTATTTATTATTATTGCAACATGCAAGAGAAGAAGCTGTTACTACCACCATCATCATTTCAAAATATTTTAAAATACACAGAACAGAACAGCCAAATCCTTCGTTCGTTATCATTATTAATATTAATAATATTATTATTATTATAATCAGTATTACTGTTACTGAAAGAAAGTGATTTTGTTTATCTGTGTGTGTGGTAGGCAAAAGAAAGAAAGAAAGAAAGAAAGAAAAGCTGTTTGTTTGTTTTACTCTGTAGTGGTGTGAGGATTGTGGCGACTGGTTAGTGAGGAAGGGGAAAGAAGAGCGATCTGAAATTTCGGATACTTTAATTGCTTCTCGCTTTCACCCAACCAACTCAATTATAGATACTCCGTCAACCTCAATCTCAACTAACTCTCAGTACTCACTCGCAACCTTTTCTTTTCTTTTCTCTTCTTCCATGCTTGCTTGCTTGCTTGATTCAATAAAGAGAGAAAGCCGTTTTTTTTTTTTTTTGCTTTTTGGTGCGTGATTCTTGCTTCTTATTTAATAGGTACTTTGCTCGCTGCTTCCTCATCTCGCGCAAATGAAGGGTGCTGTTCTCGTCGCTATTGCCGCTTCCATCGGTAATTTTCTCCAGGGATGGGATAATGCAACCATCGCCGGTATGGTTCCGATTCTTCTTTCTGTAACTACTGATTATGTTCGCTTTCGATATAACTGCTTGTTTTGCGGATTGAAGTGGTGAAACTTCAATCTGGATCAGAGAGCTTTTCTAAAGAACTGCATCTGACCTCACTCCACTAGATTGGTTGCATGCAAGTTTTTTATTATTCGAATCTGATGTGTTTCTGCTCTGTTTGTGCGAAATTTATCAGTCAGTCTGATGAGTGATAATTGTTCTCGGTCGATTTTTGAGATTGCCTGACAGATCACTGATTCTTGTTCTGCAGGGGCTATTGTTTATATTAAGAAAGACCTTGCGCTGCAAACAACTATGGAAGGGCTTGTGGTGGCCATGTCTTTGATTGGAGCCACGGTAATCACCACGTGCTCTGGTCCTGTATCGGATTGGCTTGGTCGGCGACCCATGTTGATAATCTCGTCCGTGCTCTATTTCTTGGGTGGTTTGGTGATGCTTTGGTCCCCGAATGTGTATGTGTTGTGCTTGGCCAGGTTACTTGATGGATTTGGGATTGGCCTTGCTGTGACTCTTGTTCCGGTCTATATATCTGAAACGGCACCCTCTGAAATAAGGGGATCTTTGAATACGCTTCCTCAGTTCAGTGGTTCTGGAGGCATGTTTTTGTCGTACTGTATGGTCTTTGGCATGTCGTTGACTCCCTCGCCTAGCTGGAGGCTCATGCTTGGGGTTCTGTCTATTCCTTCGCTCCTCTATTTTGCACTGACAATTTTTTTCTTGCCTGAGTCTCCTCGGTGGCTGGTCAGCAAAGGAAGGATGATGGAGGCCAAAAAGGTGCTCCAAAGATTGCGCGGAAGGGAGGACGTGTCAGGTAACGGCATTATTTTTCAAAGCATTCTTCTCAACTTTTTGAATTAGGTTGCTATGTACTGTGGGAATCCTGTTTGGTAATTTCAGGTAAATGCTAAATTCTAACACGAAATCACTAGTTACGATTTATCGCAACCTTAATCTGTTGTAATGTCATGATCATGTTTATCAAATAACGGTCTACAGTCACAATTGGACTCCATTTGACTCCAATTGCGGCCATCTTTCTTTTTAATTTTCTACAATTAAAAAAAAATCGCAACTGTAGCTGCAACTCAAAACCTTGAACATTTTTTTATTAAACTACACTACAATACCATCTTCAGATTTACGGGGTACTTAACTAATTCCTACATAGTTGCATATCTCCTTCCTGCCATCCTCCTTTTACAAACTGCATCTTATCTCGTATATGTACAGAACTCAAAATGATACTGTACACATAGACCATCAATGTAAAATACTAGGTTGTACATGATTATGATTTTGAACTTTTCATTGCATGGATTAGTTTGTGATTCTCAACCGGTATTGAAATTTGTCAAGGCAATGATGAATCAATTTATGAATTTATAATTCACGCAGGCGAGATGGCATTGCTGGTTGAAGGTCTCGGGATTGGGGGTGATACATCTATAGAAGAGTACATAATTGGCCCTGCTGAAGAGGTGGCTGATGGTCGGGAGCTAGGAACAGATAAAGATAAAATTCGATTATATGGATCCCAAGCAGGTCTCTCTTGGTTAGCAAAACCTGTCACTGGACAGAGTTCTATTGGCCTTGCATCACGCCATGGAAGCATCATCAACCAAAGCATGCCCCTCATGGATCCTATGGTGACACTGTTCGGTAGCATTCATGAGAAGCTCCCTGAGGCGGGAACTGGAAGCATGCGAAGCACTTTGTTTCCAAATTTTGGAAGCATGTTCAGCACTGCTGAGCCGCATGTTAAAAATGAACAGTGGGATGAAGAGAGCTTACAAAGGGAAGGTGAGGACTACATGTCAGATGCAGCTGGTGGGGACTCTGACGATAATTTGCAAAGTCCTTTAATCTCACGTCAAACAACAAGCCTTGAAAAAGACATGCCTCCTCCTCCTTCCCATGGCAGTATCCTGAGCAGCATGAGGCGTCACAGCAGTCTTATGCAAGGATCAGCTGAGCAAGTTGGTAGTACAGGCATTGGTGGCGGCTGGCAACTGGCATGGAAATGGACTGAAAAAGTTGAGGAGGGAAAAAAGCAAGGAGAGTTTAAAAGGATTTATTTACATGAGGAGGGAGTTTCTGCCTCTCGTCGTGGATCCGTTGTTTCAATTCCTGGTGAAGGTGAATTTGTCCAGGCTGCTGCCTTGGTTAGCCAACCTGCTCTTTACTCCAAGGAGCTTATCGATGGACATCCAGTTGGTCCTGCTATGGTTCACCCATCTGACACTGCTTCAAAGGGGCCAAGTTGGAAAGCTCTTCTTGAACCTGGGGTTAAGCATGCATTGATTGTTGGAGTTGGAATACAAATACTTCAGCAGGTAATGTGTGGTTACTATTCATTATTCTCTTCTCCACCCGCCTTGCTTATTATAATGATAAAAGGGTGGTATTTAGTAATTTTTCCTATTCATAATCTCCATGCTCGTTTACACTTCCGTTGCTTTCCTTCTTTTTATTTAATTTTTTGTGGGTAATGTTGGGGAGCAGAGGACTTCGATTGCATTACTTCAACCCAAGTCCAAAACCTTACACAAGCCTTCTGCTTTGAAGACTGCTTACGTTGTTATCTAGTGTCTATTGTTGTAGCCCTTAAATGTTATGTTACTGATCTTGTAGTACTGTTTGTCATTCCCTAGTAAGTTACAAAGAACATTTGAAGTGAGGTTAGATAATGGTGTTCAAGTTAAAAAGTTCATCTGTAGTTAAGTATTAACTGAAATCATGAGATTAGCTAGACTGGAGTGTGACTGGCTTAGAATTCTTTGCTCTTTTCTTCAAGTATCCAAAGCTACTAGAGCGTCTTGCTGAATTTGTACTTTATCCAGTTTACTGCATCAATTTATTAGTCTATGTCCTGTTATCAATGGCTGACTCCTAATTCTTCATGTTCTGCAGTTTTCAGGGATAAACGGGGTTCTATATTACACACCTCAAATCCTCGA
Source organism: Vigna umbellata (assembly GCF_029865625.1). NCBI lineage: Eukaryota > Viridiplantae > Streptophyta > Magnoliopsida > Fabales > Fabaceae > Vigna > Vigna umbellata. The sequence continues at coordinate 45,857,378 of NC_142167.1, read as the reverse complement.
AGAGGCCGGTGTTGAAGTTCTTCTTTCAGATGTAGGCATTGGCTCAGAGTCTGCATCATTTCTTATCAGTGCTTTCACAACCTTCTTGATGCTTCCTTGTATAGGCTTAGCCATGAAGCTCATGGATGTTTCAGGCAGAAGGTACGCTTCCTGTTTTTTTTCCTGGCATATAGTTTTCCCTATGTATCCCTGCTTATGTTTTTGGTTGCCGGTATTCGATGACTCTTCTTTTTGCATGCATTTTGTAAGGTGATTACCAGTACTGAACTAGATAACTAGATTTGTTCCTCATTAATTTAATGACGTCCATCTGGTCGATGGAGAACAAAAATAGAGTTTGTCGTCGTTATCCTTGAGGCGCATAGATCCTAGTGACTTTCATTGTACAACACAAGTTAAAGCATAGTTACCAAGGAAAGTGGAATCCTGTAGAATTTAGTGTGTTCAGACTATGTAACTAACTTTCCTGAGCTTGGAGAAATTTAACCCTAACAATTGTTTCACTCGATTACTTGAAAGATTAGCCAAGAAGTAAGACCACTAGTAGATTCCAGACAGGTTTATTCTAAAGGTTACTTGAAACGATTTGCAGAATTTTGTGTCCTTTTTCAAACCAACATATTTTAGTATTTTCTTAAGTTCATCTTGATTCGTTGTCATTAAGATAGTCCGTTGTTTGCAGGCAATTGCTACTTACTACAATTCCCGTGCTGATTGTATCACTGATTATTTTGGTCATTGGAAGCCTAGTAAATTTTGGCAACGTGGCCCATGCGGCAATCTCAACTATATGCGTTGTGGTTTATTTCTGCTGCTTTGTGATGGGTTACGGACCAATTCCAAACATTCTTTGCTCAGAGATTTTCCCCACTAGAGTGCGTGGCCTCTGCATTGCTATATGTGCTCTAGTGTTCTGGATTGGAGACATCATTATCACATACTCGCTGCCTGTGATGCTCAGCTCTTTAGGGCTTGCTGGTGTCTTCGCTATTTATGCCGTCGTTTGTTTCATCTCCTGGATATTTGTGTTTTTGAAGGTTCCGGAAACAAAGGGCATGCCCCTTGAAGTCATCTCTGAATTCTTTTCTGTTGGCGCAAGGCAGGCTGCTGCGGCCAAGAATGAGTAGCACCACCTGTTATATACAGTGTATAACTTTAGTTGCTGAAACCCACCCTATCTCGTCTTTATAGATTTTGCTTGCCGTAAGTATATTTGGAGGAGGAGGATATATGTTCAAGCATGTGATATGGATGTATTATTCTTTCATAAATATAAATTTTTTGCATTTTAGAATTATCCACATTAGGCTTTGATGCAAAGTTTGCGTTGTTCGTGATAAAAGTTTAAGCGTTTGCTACATTATAAAACATGAAAAATGGGAGAGGTACCCTGGTGCAGATCCGAGAAATACAGTAGTTAGACCAGATTTTGATAAGGTATCATTATTCTGCCCATGGCCATCAATGAATTGAACAATTTATCTTTGGCCATGTGACCAAAATCCGTTAATGCTTCAACTTTTACTCATTACTGTGCTAAGGAGATTTTTTGTGGGGGCCTTCGATATTAATGCGCATTCTTGTCCCAGTGGCCACTCAAGACTGCCCAATTACACTTGCTGCATATTTAGTTCTTTATACTTCGACTTTAGAGGGGACAACTCCCTTTAACGACAACCTCAATTCCCTGTTTTACTCTGCTTTTTCTTTTGGTATTTTGGTCGTTTCTAGCTCTTTTCGATACAAGTTGTGCTCACTCGATCTCTATTTAAATTTGTATAAGAGAAACAAGCACTCTTCGCTGTCATGAAGAAAAGAAAGCGAAGGATCGTGAAGAAAGAGAATAAAAAAAATTCAAATATAATAATTTAAAGATACTGAAAATGTGAAACACTCAGCCGATTGTATTTTCGGATAATTTTGAGTTTAAAAAACTACTTAAAAATATTGTCTAGGAGGAATCCTAATCGGCTGAAAGTGTACAGTTTTTTTAGACAACATTAAAAGTTGTTTTCACATGCTAACCTGAAGTTTGGTTAAAGAATTCAAAATAATTTTCATTGAAACGTGTAAAAATGTTTTCTCGTATGACTTGTAAACACATTCATATTATCTATAGTAAAAGTTTTTTTAAATCGGAATATTTAAAATACTAGTTAACATTTAAAAAAAATATATATACATATTTGTTTCTTATTCTTACAAAACTCATTTTCCAACAAATCCTTTATGCTGTTTCCACTTATGCAGATCGGGTGTGGTGAACAAGAGCAAGTGCTGCAATGCAACTTTATTTCCACTAGTACTAATTTATCGGACCTTCCCAATCTTTTGGAAATTCTCATTCTCAATTTAATATTCTTATTGTTACGGACTTCAACAGTGCGGACTTTTAGAAAGGTAAGTTATGTGGCTACAACGAACTTTAAAGCTATGATTATTGAATGATGAAATACGATGAAAGGTAATAGAAACAAGTAACTGCATCTAGGAAATACTTCTAGTATAATTTGTATTTACAATAGCAAATTCTACATATATCAGTTTGGGGGCATGAATTTACAGATGTAAATTAGAATTATATTTAAAATTGGAATTAGTGTAATATTTATATTTGAAGTGTAAACAGAATAAAAAAGAACAATAATGATGACAATAATAATGTTCGCAATAACCTGTGGGAATTATTAATACAAGATTGCAACCGTGCATCTTAAGAGTGAAATTAAGATTTGCAATTAAACAGTTTTCGTTCTTCGTCGTCTTCCTTGCTAATTTGTTATAGGAAATTCTAAACGGTTTTTATGTACAACCAAATAGCATTACGACTAAATTAGGACATGTAAAATTCCCCACAAAAACAAAGACATGTTTTGTTAGGGAAATCTGATTAACTGCGTAGCTTGACAATATGCAGCAATTGCATCCAAATTATATTTTTATACCCGAAATAAGCTCATGCAGAACAAATTATATTTACAGTCCTCGTCTATACAATTAGACAGCTCTAAAGACTCCAAAATGAATAGTACAAAAAATTTGGGTAAATTCAAATCCATACATTAAGCGCTATTGGAGATCTATAGCCCGCCTCATAGTACTTTTAACTTGGATCAAGACGGGTAAAAGCTGTGTGCAAAGAACCTAAAGAGTTGGATCTTCGGATGATGTACTTTCAAAGTGATTTGGGTCACTATCTATATTAGGGGAGTCAGAATCACTCACTTGATTGTTTACAGAGCTCTTCTCTGCTTGATCATTTAATCTGGCGTGGGAGTTGAGCGGTCTCTCAAATTCTTTAGCACTGATAGGATCTATCACTAGTTTATTGATTTTCTGCTCCTGTAGCATAAATAATACAAAAGGATTCAGTGGTGCACTAAATCATGCAAAAACACTTTAGCGATGTCTGCATGCGTGTGTTATTGTTTAGCATTGGTAGGACCACTCGCCTGATTGTTTACAGTGCTCTCTGCTTGTTCATTTAATCTGGCTTGGGAGTTGAATGGCCTCTCAAATTCTTTAGCATTGATAGGATCTATCACTAATTTATTGAGTTTCTGGTCCTGTAGCATAAATAATACAAAAGGTTTCAGCAGTGCTGCATATTAGGTTAAAGCACTTCAGCAATATATCTCCGTGTTTAGTGTGAGAATTACTTTTATGTGAGAATGGGTGACCAAGTTTCGACTATATAAATGGTGAAAATTAAAAGCTACTTAAAAAGGTCACACGTAGTGTGGTGTCCATGCATGCCAATTTCTGATATCAAGGATTTGAATCAGCCAAAATACCAAGAATGAAAATGTTAATTCGTTATGGGATAGAAACAAAGCCTGGTTTGACCGTTTACAGCACATGAAGAAATCTTGAACCCAAATGTCATTCCAATACACTCCCTCCAATCTTTAATATAAGCAAAAAATGATATCTTAGATGCTAATCTCAAATATAAACAAATCTCAACAAATGTATTTTATTTAATGAGACTATCTCCAAAATGCTCTTCATCTAATTGGAGTTTTACTTCGAATAACTCTCTTTTATTCTTGCAATCATGTTTTAAGAAAGAGTAGTCTAAGAAAAGTGTTTTTTTTTTTTAAATGAAAACAGTAAATGAAATGCTACTAACTTTCTTAAATGGTGAATTTGTTGTCTACTCATATTCAAGACTGGAGGGCGGTACTAAATATACCAAGATCAGTCAGGGTGTATCTTCTTTGCTTAGTTTTATATTGGATTTGTGCTATAATAAATGGTCACTGGTTGAATCACAGGTTGATTTCCAAACACTACTATCTTGGATAGGATAAGCCAGAATGCCAAATTTAAAGACCGCCTACTCCTCATGCTTAAGAATTAGGAGAAAGTGATGATAGCATTTACAAAAGAATTTTTAAAACTAAATAAAAGACGTGGAGCCATTGAATTTACTTGTAACCAGAGCTTACATTCTGTAGGGCTTCGAGCTTTTTCTGCAGGGCTTCATGTTCGGCTTGAATCCGGAAAGGAACTCCGTGCTTTTGATACACATTGTTCTGAGCCAAGTCTTCATCCAGATCAGTAGCAGTGGTAGCAAAAGGATGATTAGCCGGAATCCACCTGACAGTATCAGGATCAACATCCGGAGGCACCGAGTCCCCTTCTCTAAGGAAAATAGTGGGTCGCTTCCACTGATAGGCACGCGATCTCCTTCTCTGGTGAGTGGCCTGCTGCTCTTCGGTAAGTGTAACAGGGGCTAAGCGGTAAACCTTACCACACATCTCAACGGTTGAGTTGCTTTTGCCAATCTTAACAAAAGGATTATTGAACGGGTCTTCGTACTTGAGAGGCCTTGATCTGAAAACATGCATACAACAACGCAGATAGACAAATGGGGGGATCACCATTGTTACTTGTTAGGCAGGAAAGTGGAAACTCGATCTCACTGGGCAAACCTTACCAAGTAGTACTAATATATGTGGCCGTTTATGTTAATTATAGTTTGCCACTTATTTTATGAGCATATTAGATAGATAAATACATAATATGAATGAACGAAAGCAAAAAATAGTAAAAATAAGTGGGTATGGATAAAAATCATACATGCCTCTTCTATCAGATTTGAGTTGTCCACGTCTCACAAGATCAGCCACGGAACCTGGACGCTCTTTTTTTCTGGACACGACCCTCAATGCTCCAACCAAAACCACAAGCGCAACACATACCCAGATCGGAAAATTGTTTCCACCGCTTCGATTAAGCTACAAATAACAATAACAACAACAACAACACAACATCAGCAACAAGAAGAAGAAATGGTAAATGAAGAATGAGTGTGAAATGAAAAGGGTACCACACCAGGAAGGAGGGGATGGTGACGGAATTAACGAGTTGATGGTAAAATTTGGAAATGGAATTGATGGAATCGTGTTTGAGTTGTTGGGTGCGAGAGCGCCATTTGGAAATCCCGTTTCTGATAACAATGCGATTTCTAGTTGTGATGATACTGTTATTACTAGTGCCACTGCTGAAGGAACAAGGCTGCAAATTTTTATTTTTTTTTAAAGTTTGATCGTTAATCAGCATTGTGAGAAACAATGTATAGTGTTTGTGGAATTGAAAACTTACGCGAAGAGAAAGCGAGCGAAATTGCAGTGTCCAAACAGAAGCCATACGAAGTTGTGTTGGTGGCAACTCAATTGCAGCTTTCACTTTCCATTCCCTTTCTCTATCTTCTCCTCCGATCTTCAACCTAAGATGTTAGGGTTACAGATATTTTCAAACATAAAATAGTAAGGAAAATATAAATTATAGTGAAAATTATGTTATAATCTAATGTAAATCATAGTGAAAATTATGGATTTTATGTCATTTGTTATCCATCTACAAAATGATTTTGTTATCATTTTTTTCTAATTTTATATGAAAGAAATGAAAACAATTTCTTATTTTTCATTAACCACAATGTTTTTATATATTGTAACACGTGAATATTATGATAGGATAAAATAATAATAATGTCATGCACTTAATAGAAAATTTAATAATAATTCAATTGGAAAATATAAAAATACTACGTATTCATTGTAGCAAAATTGTTTTTTAAAAAATTAATTAAAAATACTTGAGTTTATAATTAAAATTAAGTCCAATAATAATAATAATAAAGTTATGAGGTTTTCTGTTTTTCAGTTGTACATTTTAACAATGTGTACCAGGTTTTAGGTTTTAGTAGACAAAAATACCCTTATATTCTAAGTTTTAAGGTTAAGGATATTTTAATAATTTTCATTCTCAAAACTAAAAAAAACCCAAAACCCTTAGTCACCTCTCTCATTCCTTTCAACCCTTTCTTTTTCATCTTTCTTCTTTCAACCTTTTTCCTCTGTCATCCCTAGTGTAATTCCAATTGAAAAAATCAGAAACACTTGCCGTTAAACAATTTGTCTTTGTAAAGAGTTGAGTTATTGATATATTCACCTTCAGGCAAATGTTCATTCAATATCTCTTCAATTTCACTATCTTCACTAAGCTTTCTAGCATATGTTGAATCATCATCTCTAGACCAATTAGCAATTCCTTTGGATATTATTATGTTTGTGAAAATTAGATAAAATTATATACGACAAAAATTATAAAATAAAAACTCATTATAAAATTATTTTAACAACTAGTGTTTCTGATTTTTTCCATACCAATTACCAATTCTTTTGATGTCATTATGTTAGATAAAATTAGATAAGACAAAAATTATAAAATGAAAACTCATTATAAAATCATTTTTGTAAGAAATTGTTTAACAACGAGTATTTCTGATTTTCGAGGTCAATTACCAATTCTTTATGTTTGTGAAAAATGGATAAAATTAGATAAGACAAAAATTATAAAATGAAAACGGATTATAAAATCAGAGGTGAGTAAGGGTTTGAGTTTTTTTTTTTTTTTAGTTTTGAGAATGAAAATTATTAAAATACCCTTAACCTTAAAACTTAGAATCCATGATATATATATATAAGGGTATTTTTGTCTACTAAAACCCGGTACACATTGCTAAAATCTGAAAAACAGGAATACGCGCGTTAGCAAACTCCTAAAATTATTATTTAAATATTTGTGTTCATGACGTTATATTTTCAATTACTTAAAAATATAAATATTTAAGCTATATGTGAAAGAAATTGTTTTTTAATATCAAATTTTAAACACAAAATTAGTACCTTCAAATACACGGACATTTCCAACACAGAAAGAGTATAAGATAAATACCAATTCTTTTATACTTGTTTTATTTAATTTAAATCTAGGACTATTTCAATTTAGTTCATTCTTGAATGGATTATTTCAATATTTCAAAAAACAAATGTTACAAGCATTAATGATAAGAACATACATCGCTTAAGAATTTACTTTTCTATTGAAAACCTATACAGAAAATCTAGGACATTGGAACTATTACAACTAAAATGAAATGAGAATTAGAGTAAATAATATAATAAAATTTGTAACATTTTTACAGAAATAAGAAAACTTTTTTATAACTTCAATGTAATATTAGCACAGTAACAAACTTCTTGAAAAAAAAAACTCCTAAACTTTAGAGAACATTGAAAATAAACTCTTTATTTGTAATTATACAATTTAAATCAATATAAAAATTTCAAAATTTCATAATTTTTCAGAAACACATTTTATATAAACTTAATCCATTACGTTATTTAGGTATCCTGATCTTGAGTCAGCTGAGTATTATTATTAAAGTCAATAACTACATTGTTAAGATATTGTTCATTCTATGAAAGATTCTATGAAAGATTCGTAATAGATTTATCCTTAAAGGTATCTCAAGGTGAAATGAGTATTTAAATAGTTATAAGTCTCAATTCTTACACAATATACAACTATTAGGTGTTGTAGGAAATTAAACTTCCTAGTTAAGATGCAACTAAGAAAAATGATATTCATCTTCAATTAAGGATTGAAGAGAATTAATAATTCGCATTAAAATCTCATTATCGACCTCAAGTGAATATCAAATAATTTTGTTAAAATCTTAAATATAAATCTAGGAACAAGTGAGAAGATCCTAGTATTAACTTGAATGTTGTTATGATTAGAATAAAATTCTTTAATACTCAAATAAGAAAAATGTATCTGTAAAATATTTATAAGTAAAAATGTTTGAATATTATAAAACAGAAACAAGTAATTTATTGTATTATGCTTAGGTGTTTATTCGTTAAAAGTTTTTTTTTGTTACATTATTTTTAACCATTTTTTTGTTTTCATCTGCATAATTCCTAAAATCATTTGATGTGATACTTAAACTTGAACTTTTATTGTCTAAAAGAACTAGTATTTATAGTTGGCTTGTAAACTTTTAACAATTTTGTTTGGGGTGAAAAATATACTATATGCCAAAAAAGTTAATAGTTTATTTAGGATATGCCAGCTAAAAATAGAAATGAATATTTTGATTTATATAATAAAATAAAAAGTAAGGAAATGTATGGTTATGAATAAAGGAAATAGAACATGATGTTTTGTTAGGTAGTGACGGAAAAGAGGGGTGGCGATGGAATCAGCTTTAACAAAAGTCAAGCAATTATTTAATGATGCATTGAGTCTTTAGAAACTCTCTTTTTTGTCCCAATTCCCCAATTATTGATTCCAACTGGGATATCAACTTCTCATTACCCTAATTGCTTTATAATACTAATCTCATAACTTATAATTATTCTTTATTTTTATAGTGCATGCGAACACTTTCAATGCTCCATCCAAACAGCATCAAATTTCAAATCGTGTAATTAGGGCAAAATGAAAGGACACATTCTTCAAACACACTTTTATTAAGAAAATAATAATAATAATAATAGAATGATATACATTAATTTAACACACATTAAAATTAAAATGATCATAAAAAATAAACTTATATTAAAAAAATAAATAATAAAAGAAAATAGTGTTAAATAAATGTAAATATTGATATCTATCAAAGTATCATTTCTTTTTTAATCAAACTTTAAACTCAATCAACTTTGAAGGAATGGTTATTAGAGTAAGATTCTAATTATTTGTTTTCTTACGACCTAGTACAAAAATTACGTATAACGTCGAATATTTTGGATTTTTTGCAAATGACGTTATATCAGGAGGCGTTAAATTAACGTCGAATTTTGTTAATATATGACGTTAATCAATTTTTTTTTTGTTTTTTTAATTAATTGTGATAATTTTTTATGACTCTACAAAAGAATAAAAACAACAAATTTCAGTTTTTGGTATTTTATAAAACAAGAACTATGAACACATCATCAACCACAACCAACAATAACCAACAATAAACAAGTGCAATCAAACAACAACAACAAACAAATTCAACCAAACAACAACAAATAAGTTCAACAAAAACTAGTTCAACAAATAAATTCTTCAAAACGAAAATGAAAACTAACCTTCAAAAGGTGGGTTCATTAGAATAAAGTGTCGTCACCGGTGACAGAGAAAGCAGAATGAACCTATGGAAAACAAAAGCACGAAAATAATCGGTCAAAACAAACGAAAATCATACATAAAATGCATTTGTATCAAATGAAAAAAAGATTACATGTTATGGTCGTCAAACTTCGTTCCAGAAAATTGAGAAGAGAAGAGCATTTCGCTGATAAAATGAATGAATTTTCGTCAAATTTTTATTGAATTCAATAACCTTTTGATGCGGGACATCCGACATTTTATATCCTTTTACGTCGAATTACAATTCTAAACGACGTTTAATAATTGCATTTATTTACAAAAATGTCACTGATCATTTTTAACGTTGACTATTCATTCATTTTATACAAGACAAGAATATAAGTGTAATTAAATTACATATTTTTCTTTGTATAGAAGCAAGAGTAATTTGTTACCTTACTTACACAAGTATATAAGTGTAATTAAATTACATATTTTTATTTGTATAGAAGCAAGAGTAATTTGTTACCTTACTAAGTAAGATTGCTGGTTTCCATTAATAACAATTAAAAAAAACACAATAACAAAATTGAAAGAAAACATTTTTAGTAATATAAAAAAAAAAGAAAAATCTCACACAACAATTTCTGTATATAAAATTTAAGGGTTGAAATAACAAAGATTATGTTAAAAGAAAACCGTTTAGATAATTACAATAAGAGGTGTTAAAGAGCTTGAGTGAATTTTTCAATAAATTTATTATTGAACATGATTTAGATAATCATCATGAAGATAATTGTTGTATTTTGTAGTTAGAAAAAAAAAGAAATATATTTTGTGTTTTCCTACTGTGATTCATATTTTTAATTTTCAAATTCCTTGAAAATTTTTAGTTTATAAGACTCAAATTCTGATTAATATTTGAAAATTGATAAAAATTAAAACCCACAATGTAAAATATTATGTATTTTAATTGAAAAATATGATAATATTGAAATATGTGTATGATTTTATACTAATGAAAATGCCTAAATTTATCTTACCAATTTAGTGTTGAGTAGAAATGTTATTTTATAAGTCGATTTTTCGATGTTGAGTTAAATTTAAAGTTTATTTTTTCTAATATAGTATCAAAGTTATAAAATGGTTATCGAATCACCTTAATCTGGTACCCGTTATATATATATATATACCTGAGTTGCATTGACACGAGCGGGTTAACATAAATCGTGAGCAAACTATTGGACACATTGATTTTGCTGTTATAACTATTTGAGAAACACTAAAGAAATTTGGTGGTGTAATTTGAATGCCATAGAAAAAGTCAACCGAAAAGTGTGTCTGCACTAAAATGGCACTGAAGAATTTTCTTTTGCATGGAATTGACTTTGTCTCAATCTTCACTCCCTCAACTTCTGCCTATCAGACAACAAAATTCTGACCTTTGGTTGTGGAAGTGTGGTGAGTGCAAAAGCACAATCTCCATAGTATAAAACACACTCACTTAAAGATATATATGTATGCATTCATGTAATAAAAAATGTTATCTATACAACTGCTGCCATTGCCATTGCATTTCCTGTTACAGAATAATTTGTCTTCTTAAAAGATGTAACTGGCAACGTTGTTTAGAACGACAGACATGTTCGAGTCTCGTATGTTTATTTCCTTTTGACAGATGTTGAAGAATGGACTAAATAGCCACTGACACACTCTCAGTGTAGTTCATATTATCGACACTATAATGAACTTTTATGTCAAACTGTAATAAATGACGATTTTTTATTTCTTATTTTTATAAATGCTTCTAAGTTCTCTGATTTGTTTATTTTGTTTACTTTTGTATTTTGAAAGAAAGTTACATATGAGAGGATTTACGGCAATGTAGAATGTATATAGTCTGAGTGAATAAAATTCAGAAATTTATTAGAAATAAAAACCGTTGGTGGGCCCAATAAAAACTTGAATAGTTTTGGTCCAATGTGTACTTGAATCTTTATTATTTATTGAATTAAATGATGTATCAGATTATTTAATGCAACCCAAAAAAGGAAGATTATTCGGATACCTAATGGCGTGTGATTTCAAATATGAGACATTCATTGATATTAGGTCCCGCTGTAACATCCTAGTTAATAGTATATCATTATTATATATTATACTTAAGAATATATAACTCACGAATATGTATTGTTATTGTGGTTATTTAAAATATAATTATAATATTAAAATATTTAAAAAGGTTTTATACAATTAAAAAAATATTATATTGATTGAAAGTATGATATTACTTAATGATATATATATATATATATATATATATATATATATATATATATATAATATCTATACTAAGCACTTGTCCAAAATCATCTTAAATAAATACCGAGTTGATGTGAAAGTATTTTTTCTGATATGCTTCTGGATTCAAATATTGATAAGTTTACTAGGCACGACTAAACAAAAAAAACGAAATTGATATGCTCAAAGGATCTTGATCCGTTGAGAAGATGTAATGCTTTTTTTAAGGAAAATGTTTTTTTAATATTTTTTTTGATAATTTTTTAAAATGATTTATATAATAACTTGTGATTGGTCTGTTTGAAATATACACACCAATAAAACAGTGAGATATAATTTATTATCAAATTTTTTTAAAAAAAGGTTATTAATCTATTATGATATGTTTGTAATTGGGCATTGATATGAAAATGAGTTGTTGCGAATAATAAAGAAATTAAGAATAGAGTATGGTGAAGGTAACCGTCATAATTAGAGGAGTTCTTAATAAAATGTTTGGATAATAATAAAAGAGAAAAGAAAATGAAAATAAGAATGGAGTGAGGGCATTATTAAACTTTAGTGCTTTATGCTCCACTCTCCTTTCTTTCCTTTCTTTTCTTTCTTTCCTTTCCACTAATTCACATTTCAGCGGAAGAATCTCAGATACTTCTCTTCTCTTCTTCTGTAGCTTTCTCAGGCACTCTTCCAATTTCATTTCTTTTCTCATTCCACCCAACCCTCATTTCGGGTCAATAATTAAACACGTCAAACCTAATTTCTTTACACAATTTGCGTCCTCCATCATCAATAACTTTAACCTAATTTAGTATGTACAAAAATCAAATATATATTTCAAACAACCTATTTCCCTATTTCTATATTTTTAAATATTTTATCATCATTATTCTACTTCAGGCTAAGACTAACCATTTATTTATTATAAATTTCAGGTATATGAATCAAACTTTTACATAATGCAAAGTAATAATTTTAAATTTAAATACTTCCTTAAGAATAAAACTCTCTCTATCTTCATTTTCTGATTTTATATGCACACACATTTTTCAATATTTTCCTTCTCTCTCTTTTAAATGACTATTTTTTATGCCTGATAAAAATTAACGTCTTTCTCGATCATTTCAAATTATCATTATGTATATACTTGATTTTTTAGCAGAATATAAATTTCATTCTACAATATTTAATTTATATTTCTACGAATTTCGTTTTGTTTTCTTAAAAAGATAATGTTTATAATTAAAGAAAACTTTATATTACAATTTAAAATGATTCAATATAAGTTGAGCATATATATACTCAATAGTATAATTTATATATTCAAATATATTCATTGTAATTTTAATTATATTAAAAACGAACACTTTACCTTTTGAAATTTCAAGAAAATAATTAAACTAAAGATCATTATTTCTCTTCCAGCCAACTTTTTTTTATACTGTTTTTGAAAAAAAAAAATATACAACGCGACTTCACACATTGATAAAACAAGGTATAAAAAGAATTCAACACAACGCCAGAAGTGTAGTTGAAAAGATAAAATGGCGTCAGGAAGGAATGGACGCCATCTGGAACCAGTTTTCTCTACGAAAAATGAGACATAGAATCTGCCATAACATATGTAGGTGATACGCGAACGAAATCCGATCAAACCAGAGAAAAATTATAAAAAGAAAAAGAAAAAAAAAGGTGAAAACGTAGTACGAACGGAGTAAGAACCAGATTCAACTAAACTGATGCAGGTTGCAGAGAATAAGATATCACACCATTGCCCTGAGAGCGCACAAATGGAATAATACAACTGATAATTACAGCACTAACCATATCAATCTGAAACTAATTAACTAATTCCTAACTGACACTATACTACACACGAGCAACTAGTTCATATTATACATTATACATACTATATAGGCCATATATATTACATATATATTTTAAAAGAAAAGGATTCATGAATTTAGAGTTAATATGATTAGCCTAAGGCAAGAACCTATTGCCGTTATCCTCCCTTACCTTGAATCTGGCCTCGGATTCCGACTGCGGCGGGGGCGCGGAGCTGGAGCTCGACGGAGCCGGGATCCCGCCGCACTTGTCGCACCGAGTAACCACCAGAATCTGACGGCACGATGGACACGAGGAGTGCGATCTGAGCCAGGCGTCGATACAGCTAACATGGAATCCATGTCCGCACTGAGGCAGCACTCGGATTTCGTCTCCGGCGGCGAACTCCGAGAGGCAGATCGCGCAATCGGCGAACTTACCTGCGGATTCGGCTGTGGCGGTGAGCTTGGGGAGGGAGCGGAGGACCTTTTTCTTGACGCCTTTGTTGGCGGCAGCGGGAGGAGGCTGGGGAGTGGGGGCAGAGGAGAGGCGGAGGCGGCGGAGACAGCCGCAGCGCGCGACGGCGACGAGGCCGAGGACGCAGATGAGTGCGCAGAGGAGGGCGGCGAGGACGACGACGAAGTCGGAGTCGACAACGGCGGAGTCGTTGGACGAGTTGCGCTCGCCTAAATATCTGAAGGGACGAGTCATGTGTCCGGAGAAATGCAAAGAGTGTGTTTGAAGTTTGGGTTTCTTTTCTTTGGTTGGACCTTACACTATAAGTAACTACTACTGCTCTACTCCTCTCTTCGTATTTATAACAATATTCCCTTCCAAATCCAACTATTCTTATTCATTTCAATTTCATCACCACTTCAAATCAAATTACTTATAATTTAAACATCCCAACATTCACACTCTTTTTATTCATCAAGACCAAAATTAATCATTACATTCATCATCTTTTATAAATTCTTAATTGGACAGTCAAAACTTTTACATGCAATATGCTATCTTCCTTTACTTCTTATAAGTAAGACATTTTTTATTTGATATCTCAGAAGTAAAAAATAAATTAAGAATACTACGTACATAAGACTCTATTAAGAATACTATATATATACATAGCATTACCAATCATCAAATTGATAAAATTTTAGAATGAAAATTTATTGTACGAGAAAATAAATTATATAACAACAGACATAATATAACATAATTTTACATTATGATATAATTACAGTCATATAATCATAAAAATCACATATAATCATTTTATCAATCTTCATAAAATCATCTTAAAAATCTCATCCACAATAAAAAAACGCACTGTGTTACACGCCCTCCTTTTCAATTCTTTAAAAGCAATCTCACATCAAAGATGTATAAATGACTTTGACTTTAAACACAATCATCTTAGGTCAGCCAGAAAATCACTATTGGATAATATAATTTAATATTTTTGTCAAAAAAAAGTTATAAAAAAAAATAAAGAAGCAAAGTTAATCATTACAAGGTAAATCTATTTTGCACTTCAACTTTTATATATTAGAAGTATATAAATTAATCTTAGAAAGGGTATTTGATTTATTTCCTATAACTTTTTTCCCTAAAAGTTTTTATCAATTCATACATCTTTTTCTTTAGCGCTTTATTAATAAGGCGAATTCATCCAATTCCAGATGATGACATCTTACAGACGCAGTGAAGAATTTTATCTCAACACATTGTAAAATCAATATGCAACTTCATTTTCAACAAATCACTTTAGTTCCTGCAAAGCAATTCGCATGACTAAACATAAATTTATGCATGGTCCCTTTTATAAGGCAGGCTTAAGGTTAGGGTGAGAAACAGAACACGTCTACAAGAAATGACAAGCAGAACATCAATGCTGAAAAAAGCTCTCTGCACTTCTCATAAGTCATATCTCACGTTCCATCTACCTTTGTAATCGGCATTTATTGTCCAATTATTCTCTCTGATCTGCAGGTAAAGAACCTGAAACAAGAGTTTCAACATGGAATGTAACATTAAGAAAAAACGTCATGAATAATACAATAGGGTGTCAGAATTGGGAATGGTACACAGATCTACATTAAATATCAAAACATCTTCTACAAAATGACACCAACTACAACTTCACGGATTATGCTAACTTCATAATTTCAGAAAACCATTTGGTTGCTACCAGATGAAACATCAACGTCGGACTATAGTAATTTTACTATTTTTGTACCCTAAGAATTCCTTAAGTGCACTAATCCACGTGTCACACAATTCAATCGGTGTCAAAAACATATAAATTGTCCATGACTTCGACTTTAATAAGGTTCTTAGTTTTAGGTAAAATTCTTAAACACTACGTAACAGACAACTGCAGTCACATTTGATACTGAGGCTTGTATCGTGGTTACTTACAAAACAATTGACTAATGAAACAAATTCTAATAAAATGATTCTTCTATGCCCTTTTCATTCGATCATGACGGAATACAAGGGTTCAATACAAAGCCCTGTTTGCTTGTAGGTAACTAAAGAAAGAGATAGACAAAAGGAATAATCGTAAACGGACGACAGTTCTAACAAACTAGCGCTAATTCAATGCAGTGAGAATATTCTACACATGGGCCTCAACCTCATTGCTATCAGTTACAGACCATGGTTTTAAAACCTTGCAGCTAATTAGTTTTACTGAAGACAGTTCAATCTAGTTCCAACTCACCAGTTTCATACAGAATCAAGAAACTCAAAACCAACGATAAATGCCCAGAGATTGAGAGCATGACAGGAAAAAAAAAAGTAGTGGCAGAAAAGGGATTTCTCTTAATCTAGGTGCTGAAAGGAAAATGATAAATGAATTCATTGGGCTCACAAAATAAATTCCCCGAAGACGGACAGAAAACATAATTAATCAATTCAGCAGCCACTACATCACAAAATTACCCAAGGCTCCAACAACCACGTAAATCACTGATGACAAAACTCCATCCAACTCAAAATCATAGTCAACATAGATAGATAACTGTCTGGCCTTACTGCATGACAAGACACACAAGACAATATTCCCATTTTTTTGGTTTTCTTTCTCCATATATTCAATCCTTCCCGACATCTCATGCCATCCACACAAATACTAATTTCAGTCACAAGGAACATGACAAAGTCTCCTATCACAACATAAAACTATGCTATCACCAAAACATTCTTGACACCACCAAATTAGGATAAAGAATTCGAAGCGATTTATAATCAAGATATCCATAATGAAATCGCGGTTACAATATTGGAAAGTTATGATTGAGAGGAGAACAACAAAAACCTTTTCAAGACATTCGCATCCAAGTCTGAGTCTAATGTCTTGATCCTTCTGGAAATTGAAGAGGTTCAACGATAACTCCACAGCAACTCTGGACTTTTTCTACAAAAAGAAAACAATTCAGCATTTGAAGGAAAAACGAAATGTGCAATTTAAAGTTAAAATCAGAGAAAAATACCTCTTTGAACTCCCTGTCAACGTCACATGCTCCTTTGATTTTAAAATTGAGAACATTCGGTAGCTCTTTGAACTCCCTGTCAACCTCAGATGATCCCTTGAGAACGCTGACAGGGACAGGAATCGTTGTCTTTGCGTTGACAGTATAGCGGAATTTTTCACGTTTATCGTGTCGCAATCCGACGCCAAGAATGGACGATAACTAATCGAGCGAAACAGATATTAATAGATAATAAAAAATAGGTTTAAATTGGGAAGAAGAGGAAAGAAACACTTACATTTGAATAGAAATGTTTAATAAGGATACTGGAGGAAGAAGTTAGTTGTCCAACTTTCGTGTCAAGTTCTCCGTTCATCTAAAAGAAGAATAGATATGAAATTAGAGATGATGAAGAAAATGTTTGATGATTAATAGAAAATACCTGCACGTGGGTGTTGGAATTGATTCGAAGTTTTTCTTTAGCATGAATTCGCAGAGCTTTGAAATCTTCTCCGTATCGCAGAGAGGTCTCCATTTTTGTTTTTCCGGATAAAACTCAGTATCTTCACTTCAGTAGTAACTCCAACTTCAGTTATTAGATACAGCACAACCCTAGTATTATTTATTCTCTTTTCCTTTTTTTTTCTTTTTTTTATTCTCTTTTCTTCTGCATGGGCCTTTCGCTCCAATTTAATGCCACATAAGCCCAATACTTACTGTTTTTCTTTTATTGTGCATGGTGGAAAAAAAACTCGAAAACATTAAACAACACAATAAAAAGACAAATTCATTAACATCGATATTCCGTCAGAAGAACAGAAAAAAAAACTTTTTTTAAAAGAGGAGGTATCATTTACTATAATTTAATTAACATCCTCTTGGACAATTTTTTATTTTTATTTTTGAAACCGACGACTTCAATCCTAACCATTTGGGGTGGGAAAAGTTGGGCATGGCTCAGTGACTATTTGGTATTTTTCTTTTTAATTTGATGGTGTAGGATTTTTTTATTTAACTTTTCTTTTTTCATTTTCCGTGTGTGGATTTAGGAGTAATAAAGTGGACCAACACAGCTTACTCAGAGTGGTTCACTGTAGTTAATTCAATTGACAAACAAATAAATTAATTATTTAAATATTATTAAATAATATTTTAATTTTTAAAATTTTAAATTATCAGCTTACATAATTAGAAATAATAAATAATTATAATAAAATATTTATAAAAATAGTAAGAAAAACAATAAATGGTTTATATTTATGGATTAGAGGTGTAGATGACAAAAATATGATATATGCAGATAAAGTATATTTAAGTAAATGATCTTTTTTAATAAAAAAATGTTGCAATAAATGATTTGGAGGAAGAAATGTTACTTTTACTTCTATGCTTATAGGTAAAAATACTAGTAACAAAATATGTATAATGCAATGTATAATTAATTCAATTATAATTTAAGTTGATTTTTTAAATAAAACATAATTAAAATAATAATTAAAGTAATTTAATTATAGAAAGTGCTTATTTATCTATAAAAATCACAACCACTAGTACAAATGATACTCCTTATCATATATATATATATATATATATATATATATATGATTTTATTTTATTACTAAATTTATTTTTATGTATTTAAATAAAATATTTTATTATAAAAATATATAAGAGTATTAACTATTGTTTAATTTAGATTAGATTTTTTTTAATTCACTCAAAATGATAAAGATAATAAAGTGTTTACTTAATTTGTCAAATTACTAAATAAAAAATTACGTTAACTAATTAAAATTAAAAAAAAATATTTAAAACTTTTTAAAAATAAAATTGCATTACTCCTCATTTTAAAATTTCAGTTGAAAGTCATCATTTTATGACCATTCTCGTATCTTTTACATAAAATTGTACCAGAAGTGTAAAAAAACCACATTTAGGAGTGTATGTAATCAATGTTTTCCATAGATAAATACGGATATAAAATTAGAGATAATTAAGATCGAGATCCATAGTCTAACTGTTCCATAAATTACGGGTAGACAATAGTCTGCAAAAAAATCCCGACCCACAGAAGTATATCACTAATCTCTTTGCAATTATCAAACCGTAACAAACTTGTGACCTAAAATAAAGTAAAACAAGGTCAAAATGGGGGCATATTATCATATCTCGAGCAGCATAGTCACCTGTCATATCTCGTCAATCAAGTCCATAAGATCATCAACCTCCCGTCTCAAAGCAGTAATTTTCTGCTGATACGAAGCAATCCGATTCTCAATTTCCCTTCCACCTAACTTCTTCTCATAGCCGTCTACAACGGTAGTGTGTTTCAATACAAGTTTCTCCTGCAATTCTCTCTCCTTGGTGACAAGTTCCTCCACCTGAAAACAAAAATATAGGTTCTGTAACTATAAATCGAGAGAGAAAATAATCCATAGAAGAAAACATTTATAAGATAACCTTTGGTAATATTTGAGCAGCTTGTGGACAAGATTGCAAAAATGACAATGGTTGCTTCAACTCTTTAGAGAGATCTTTCAATGAGCTATCTACTGATTTCCGTGTTGCTTTACAGGCTTGAACGTCTCCCGTCCTAGAAAGATCATGCAATGACGTTTCTAGCTTGTCATGTGCTGTTAAGCAACGGCTAATGATACCGTGGATCAGCTGAGTAGTTGCTTGCACCTGCATAGCGAAACACAAGGGTACAAATTCACTACATTCTATTATTGCACACACTGGATTTTATACATGATACAAGTTTATTACCTCGTCCCACTGGAGCTTTGCCAAATAAGATGCAGAAGATTTGGAGATTGATATATCTGCGCGTGAGTAGACAATGCAAGCAACAAACAGAAAGAAAAACCCAGAGATCAACATGAAAGGCTCCGTGAGCATAGAAAGACTGTTGAACTTATAGTAGACCTGCAATACAAAAATGACAATAATAGTATACCTAATCAAATTCAGAAGGGAAACAAATATTGTACACTAAGTAAACGAGTCATAATTTTCCGTGTCCCTAGTTTTTGTCTCTATCCGATGGTGTTATACTTGATAATACAATGAAAGCAAATCATACGTAAATTGACAAAACAGAAAATCCCATCATAAATATATTGGCAGTGAGAACCAATTCAATAAGGCGACCAGCAGTCGATGAAATTTATGGATATTAATTTCTCTCGTAATAAAAAATGTCAGCACTTTTAGCTTCATTAAAGATGTAACAGCAATACCTGGAAATGCTCATTATGCTCAGGGACAACATTGTTCTTCTCCACAACAACAACAGGTCTACCAACAATATCCAAGTGAGAAATCTTCGTCTGCAACAATTACATGGAAGGAATATAAAGCCTGATCATGGAATGGAAAAGCTATGATTTGATGGAAGATACCAATATAGCAAGCAATACCTCCTGCCGTTCTTTCACAGGAAATGGAACAGATACTGAAATGTCCTTAGAACCCTCTGGCAAAACAACCTGGACTTTACAAGCATTAGGTAGATGTAATTGTAATTCAATTTGGCAATACTACAACACAAAGATAACAACTGAGAGAGAGTAGGCAATATTGCAAAAATAATTATTTTTTTTTGTAAAAACATTTCCACTTTAGGATCAATTAACTATTCACAGTCACATGTCAATAAGTGGTTACTTGTTAACAACTCAGACACCGATTGATTAAAATTCACAATTATATTATCATACTACTGTGATACAGTCATATTCGGATAAAGAAATTTATTTTTCCCTGGTATATATGTCATCCTCCCTTGAAAAGGTAAAAGTGAAATGTGATGTTGCACAAGTCACTAACAAATTCTCCATCCAAAGAGCACCTTCCAAGTTTCCAACCGAAAAAAAAGAAAAAAGAAATATATATTGGGAAAGATAAAATAAACTCAGTCACCTTCACAAAAATAGTGTCAATCACCAACTCGTAGATAGGGGCACCAAAAGAGATATTAAGGAAGCGTTTTCCATCCAATCCAAATAAGAAGTCCTGAAGTGGCAAGCCATATCCAATAGTAAAGGTAGTTTTCCAGCCACCAAACATAGGGTACCTAGGTTCAATCTCCAGTTCTGTCTGTGATTTTTAAAGAATCGTTAGTTTAGGTAAATGCCTTTCAAAAAGTATTTCACAATACAATTTTGTCAAATGCAAAAGTATTCACCTTTCTTGAATCACCCCACAAACTAGAAGTGGAAATGTTGCCAATTTCATCCCTGTAATACACAGAATGAGCTCTAGGTGGCAGTTTGGCAACAAGACGCCTGAAAGCTGATGCACCCCTTAAATATGGCCTGGTCTGATAGTCAAGCCTGTAGGAGAAAACAAACTATTATCACACGCCAACCTAATGAAACAATCAAATAACTCAGAATCAATGAAAGAAGGATACCTAGAAAATTCTCCTTTGCTCTGAGCACCAGCATGAATAATTTCGTAATGTTCTGTGATCTGTACATTGCCCCAATGGGAAATTTCGATCTCTCGCACTAACTCTTTAGCAACAGCAAAGGGTAGGTTATTCTCGTAGTGAATAACTATTGGTAAATATGAGAAAGGTGGAATATTCTCATATGGACCATATTTTAATTCAGATCCCTGAAGTTTAGCATTTTCTAGTTTTGAATAGGACTCTATTCTTGCATCAGGCAACTTAAGAGTGAGTGATTGTGCCTTGACAGCATAAGGAGAGAGATATTGTGCACTCTCTTGAAACAGTAGAAGTTGGATGTCACCCTGGTTGATTTTCTCTGGAAATGGTTGCAATATGTGGGTAAAAACAGCCAAGACATCTAACGTCAAACTATGTCCCTTCCCAAGCCCGTTTGGTAAAGATACGGAGTAAATTGTCAAGGCAGGAGGTACATCATTAGGTTGGACAGCTTTAACGGGTAAAGCAACACCAGAAGAGGTTTTTGCTTTTCCCTTCCCTTCGCCAAGTGTTGCTTTCAAGTATGCCAAGTGTTTTGCCTGGTTTTCAGGAAAGGACAGCAAAATCTCAGACACAACATCAGATCCCGTGTTCTCCACCTGCAAAAAGATGGACAGGAAGGGTGTCATGAAGAGAAGATGATAGGAAAGAGAAGTATATTAGAATATGAAAGGAGATAAGATTTGGTAATTATCAAGCTAAGAGAAATTATATTTGTTTAGTGACTTCAACAATACTATTTTCTTTCAATTTTAGAAGGAAAAAGATTCACATCCAAAATCCATTTATTATTTTATTTAGACTAAATAGTTCATGTTATGTTTCTTCCAGAAGTTAAGTTGTCATTTACCCACCTACCGTACAGTTCAGCTGAAATGAAAAACATTAATAAGGTAAATTACAGTGTTTCGGATACAACTAGAATGAAAATTCTCACAGAAAACTCAAGAAATTACAATAAATAGATAAAGAAAAGAAAATGAATGATATTTTAAGCACCTTTAGCGAAGTAGTGATGCGCACAATTTGTGATGTCAGATCAATCTGCAAACACAAAAAAATGACAGAAGAAGCATACAGCCCAATTATCAGATACAGAGAAGTGAACATTTACAGGCACGGGAGAAAACAAGCAGTTCCGAATCCTAAATTCATATAATTCTACAAAGGAAATTAAGGACCAAGCAAGTAGATGAAGTCAGTCATGTCTCGCGATGTATTCTTCTGACTCTGCGTCAGCGAGTGTAAACCTTGTTTTCTATTACATAATCGACATAAAACATATGCATACACTGAACAGAATATAGGCAACAGATATATAAATAATGTAGATCGGAGGAAATTTGATCGGTTACGTGAAACAGAAACCCTTGGGAGTGCAATAGAATGGGAAATGTTAAGGTGCTGCGTGTATTGTGATGTGCTGCGAAGAAACGAGAATGCGTAATCGATGCAATATCGAAACCCTAAAAGGAGAAGTGAAAAGAGAATGAGAGGAGACTTACACGACGGTCAACCTTGGCGAGGATCAGATCCGAAGCAGAGAACACAGGCGAAAACAGAAAGGCAAATGCAAAGAGAAGCGGAAACAGATTCGACCTCATTGTGCCTCTTTTCATGGTTTTCTTCGTCTTCTTCTTCTGCCACTGCTGCTTCAACTCATTCGCTGCGTTTGGGACCAAACAGACCACAAGACTTTGATGTGTTGTTCTTGTTCAATTCAACTGTAAGCGAGTAATTTACCACTCCGCACTGTCTCTACTGTTAATAAAATATAGTTAAAACAAATATAGTTAACAAAATTATATTGGCAATGCAAATTGATTAAGCTCTTAAAAAGAGTAATAAATAAATATAGTTAAAACTAAACTTGTATTATAATTAATTTTTTTATCAATTTTAATTTTAATTTTAATTTACAATAAGTTTGTATTTACCAAGCGCAAGGTTTAAGATAAATATTTAATTATATAACCAATTTATACTTAATAATATAATGGATAAACCCTTTGAAATATAAATATTATATTATATTACTTATATTAAAATGTGTTTCTTTACATCCAACATTTAGTAACCATGTTACTTAATCATTATACTCTGTTAATTTTGAATTAATGGTATTGAGAATTCTCAATACGTCCATCTACAAATACATTTAGTTTTACATATCAATCTTATCCATTAGAGATTAATATTTAAAATCAAAATAAAATATTTACTAGATGATGAGTGCCAAAGACACTTTAATTTTTTTTTCTTAAACACTATCTTTTTCCATATTGCCTATACAAGAAATTTAAAAATTTAGTTTAAACTCTTGAAAAAAATATTTATTTATATCCGTTTAGTGCTAAAGAAACAAATTGTATATTGAAAATAAAAAATGTATTTAAGTCTATTTTTTTTATTACATCAATTTTACCGACGAACAACTTTTGAAAGAAGCAAAACCTTTTTTAACTCTAAAAGTTACAATAAATAAATATTGTCAATATATAACATTTATTTTAAACTTTTGATAGATAGTTTACGGTACACATTGCTGTTTTTAATTATTGATAATGTCACTAAAACTGATGAAATTTAATTAAGATTTAATTATTTGTTATTTACATTTTACTTATTTTTACTTCTGCATTTCAATGCATTCTAGTTTTTATTCGATGTATTTTTTTATTTTTTATTTTTTATTTTCTTTCAAACTTAATCCAATCTTCAATCTTCATTAAATGAAAAATAAAAATAAAAATTTAACTAATAAATTTACATGGCATTGTTTATTGACCTAAATTGACCTCTATATTATATTAATACAAAAAAACTTAGTTTTATTCGATAAGACTTAACAACACAAAGATTATGTAATAAATTAAAAAAATCTTACAACACATATTAGACAAATTTGTCAGTATACTAATTAGATAAGTGTGACAATATACATTAGATGAATCTATTCATACATATATTAGATAAATCTATTTATACACATTATACTACTTTATTCATTATTTGATTAGACAAGTCTCACAATATATATTAGATATCTGAAAATTCTGATGAACATCTATCATTTTCTTATAAATGGCAGAATTGGGATTATTGACTTCTTCCCACATTGTTCGCAGATGTTTCGACGAGTATTCAGTTGCTCACATATTGATTAAACGAATCTAGCAATATACATTAAACATATATATATATTTGTATATTAATTAAACGAATCTAACAACACATATTAAACTGGTTTGTCAATATACTAATAAATTTATTCATACAAGTAGTTGTACTTTTTTTAACGAGGCTACTCTATATATCTTTTGCATATCTTTTATATTTTTAAACTTTTACTCTATTTATGCACATGCTTTATCCTATAATTTTTAAAAAATATATTTATATTTTTATATTTTTACAAACATATTGATTTTAAAAGATATATTATTTATACACGGATTTAAAACTAATTTCAAAAGAAAAAATATACTGCATCTCGGCCTATTAAAAAATATTAAAGAGAAAAGAAGATGAGTCAACATGGAATTTTGAAATTAGAATGAGTGACAAAACTTAGAAATTTGTGTATGTAAAAATCCTTTTTTCTTCATTTTCTCTTTCATATTGCAAAAACTTTATATTGTAACAATGGCTAGAAGACAATCATAAAAAAAGTTAATGAGAATAAAATAGCCGCAAGCCCCATAGAATACAAATTCTGAAGTTAAATATCAACAGCTTCAAAGAATGGAGTAAAGCTCACTCTGGTCTTCACGTAGCTAAAACTTGCAGAAGCTCAACATTTAGTTCAAATGTAGCTCCAGGCTGCAACATCATAAACAACTTGTAGGCTAATCATTTCCATTAAACATTGGACCTGTTTGGATATAAGCTAGAAACTAGAAGTGTTTTTGAAGGTTTCTTTTGGTGGATTTTGGGATGGAGCAACTCAAACACACGTCAACATAATATTTCTAAATGTATAAATTAACTTTAATTCATAAAAACAACCTTTTTTTTTCTATTTTTCTCTTACGGAAATTTTAAAGTTGTCCAGAAAGATACTTGATGATTCATAAGAGAAGTTTAATTAACAAGTAAGAAAACCATGAGAGGGAATTACCGGAATCTCGTTCATTCCCTTTTGTCCATACCCATTTTCAGGAGGAACAATAACAGTTCGCTGCAACCATTAAAAGTGACAACATAAAAATGAAGGACACAACATAAACTAATATAGCAGTTTTAGATGAATGGCTAGAACAAAACAGGAGCACAGAATGATGTCAGAGTTACCTTTCCACCAACTCGCATTCCCTCCACTATTGTATACATAGCAGGTGGAGGTTTGGGTGCTGCTTGAGCAGAGAATAAACCATTGGGATTATCAACAAATTCACGTTTTCTTTCCTTTCCCGGAGGAGCTCCCACCCTGAATGCGTACGGCTTTAAGAGAACGAAGCACGCACGCATCAACACCACCAAGTAAAGTAAAGCAACGCCGGTACATTTTAGAGCACTTTGCAGACAAAATTCAGAAAGAGAAAAAGGTTAGAAAACCTGAGCAATGATACGATTTCCCGCTAGGAGTTTAGATTCGCGACTGGATACAGCTGTGATCCCGCGATATAAGCAATCAAAGTGCACCTGTCAGCGAGAACTAGAAACGAAAAGTAAACAAGAAATAGAAGAGCAAAACGAGAGGTTGGGACATGCAAAAGCTCACAAAGTGTACCTGAACGGTTGTTCCTTTTTCAGCTACTGGACCTTTGCCCTCAACCAAATCATAGTATTTCAATCCATCAGCTGAATTAAACATCACAATTAAACATCACATTTAGGATAAACTGAACTTCTTGTTGTCTAATTAAGTATAACTACAATTAAACTTCGTTTGGCGAAACAGATAGAGATTTAGATGAAAAGGAAATAGAAAAAGAGGAACGAACTAACGAGCTGTGAGGTATTCCTCTTGGGGAATTGTCTTCTTGTTGCGCCTGGCCTCCGCCGGCGGAGAGAGCAAAAGGAAGGTGAACGGCAACGATGAAATGAGAAGCGCCGTGGATCTTCTGGAACCAGAAACTGAGTGTGGCATGGCGATTTTCGTTGACCTGATTCGCTTTGAATTTGAAAGCATTGCATCTCCATAATCAATGCTCCAATTTGTTGAATTAGAAGCGCAAGCGCAAGCGCAAGCGCAAGACGAAGTCATTGCCAAAACTCTCTCTCTTTCTCTCTCTCTCTCGCGCGCGCCACATGCTTTGCTTTTTCTTTAGCCTATTATCCACTCTTCATTTTCTCCCAGGAGCTAAAATTACCCATTTGCCCTTTTCTCTATTTCTGGCTATTAATTTACTGAGTTAATTTTGATCTTAAGCAATAGATTTGGTTGTTAAACAGAGAATAATTGCGCTAACACACATAAATACATATTTTGATATACATACTTTTATACATGGTGTGTGAGAATTTTATAAACCTACAGTATAATTAATACAATAACTAATTCTATTTAAGCTATGTAAAACAAAGCCGTGAAATGACGATGCATTGTAGTGTTTTTAATTACATTGCAGCAGATTTAGACACGTGTCACGGTCCACTCAGAAGGTCCCGATTATCATAGGTTTCGTTATCAACGCTGGTGACGATGGTGGCGGTCTGAGAAGCCATTTCCGTGTCTTTGGGCGGTGGTGGGTGCGGTGAAGAATGTCCCGGTGTATGTTCTCCCGGGCTCCCACCCAACGTTCGAGTTTCGTGGCGTCCTTTTGACGTTTTCTTCTTCAGAGCATTCTTATGCCACTGTTTCAGCGCCTTCGATGTTTGGTCATCGAATATTGACTTCTTCATCGTCGACCCCATCTGGAACAAATTCAATCACCAAACACAGTTACTTCTCCCTCCTCACCTTTTCAAATTAATTAATGAGCCGATATTGCGATAAGTACAAATTGGAAAAACAAAGAAAAGGAGAAATTTTGTGAAATTGCAAAAATTTAATCAAGCCAAAATAACAATATCATATGAAGCATGTAGCGAATGCACCTGAGTAACCAGTGCGTAGAGTGGAAGTGTGACATAACTGCAAACGACTTGAGCTCCCAGCCTGCAAATTTCAGGTTAAACTATTCAATGTGTGATGGGATCATGTGTTGAAAAATACTGCAATGGTATCTGGCTGTATGTATCGGTTTGATATTGGCAATTGAAAATGTTACTTACATAAAGGAATATGTTCGTTAAATGGAACAGGACTTACCCAAGAGCTACTCTGACGATCATGAGTTTATCATCCTCGTAAAAGCAAGATGCCCAACCGAATTCATACTGCGCCAGAAGGAAGTGGTTTAAGGTTTGTAGAATCAATCAAAAGACAATGGTGAGAAGAAGACAATTGGAATTATGGAGTGTTTATTTTATTACCCATGTCCACCAGAAGTATGTCAGCTCAAAAGCATTCTGGAAATGATAAACCAAGCATCAAGTAGTGAGAAATTGTTTGAATATTCAGGATCTCAGATATGTATGCATTTGTTATAAGATACTGAACTGTTAAAAAAGGAAGATATAATGACAGAAATCTGTAAAAAAAAGTAAAGGGTGAGTACCTGAAAGAGGACGTAATGGATGAGATAAAGAACTAACTGAGGCCATGCAAACCAAAAATATTTGTCAGACACTTGCACTAGAGGGATCCCCTGCACTACAGCATGCCTTTCTTTTATGTCAAGTGCCATCCGAGTAATAATTGCTTGAAGTTTTGTTCCAACAGCCAGAATCACCTTCAAGTTAATCAATCATTAGTCTTATTGTTTTTTCATCTAAACTGAAAAGAACCAAATTGACAGTGAAGATATGTCTGCTAACCAATAGAGGGAGAAAAGACACCCAAAAGGCAGCATGCCATCCTGGAAAGTAGTTACCAATTTCTTTCAGTAATAACTTGAGTGCAAAACAGGGAAGCCAATTGATAATTAGGTGAGAAATAAGAAACAAACCGTGGACATTCACAAGCAAGAATAACACTACTGATCCCCAAAGTATCGGACTGCCAAAACCACATGTGTAACCATTAGAAGAAACCATATGACTCTACGAGGCTAAATTACTATAACACAAAAAACCAAAGTCATGGTGAACTTGTCAAAATTACCTGATTCCTACAACTACCTTAAAGTCATCTTCTAATGACCTCTTGATATATTTTTGAAAATCGAACTTACTTCCTGGTGCTAAATGGACCTGCAAAGGGAAACGGGACATACATTATCAGTTAATGAAAAAGACAACAGTGCGGGCATATAATACTGATGTTGTTGCACAGAGAAAATTACTAACAGAAACAAATCCATGTCTCATGGTCAAGTAGTCAGCCCTACGAACAGATCTGAAAAATTGTCGAAAGAAGCATACCTGAAAATTGATCAACAACATATTTTTGAAAGTGAATTAAAGCAAGACATGAAACGACTAAAATTGTGATGTTAATATCACATTTTCGTTCCCCATCTATCATGGTATTCTGTATTGTCAATACTCTAAAGTGAACACAAAAAACCTAGGTTTGAGGTATTTTGGCTGATTCCCTCTATAAAGTAACAATCCAGTACACGAAAAAGAGTTGCCAGTGATCATTGCTTACAAAATAGAAGGAAACTGGTGTTTTAGTCCAGAAACTGCTGTGGTCCCTCACAAATGATGTCTCGTGAGTAAGTCTGAATCTTCTAGGATCTGAACAGATATTACACATCCAATTCAGAATGTTCAAATTATGGAGAATTAGTACTAATGAAACTTATTAACGATTCATTGCTTTGTACCATTCAGGGCATCTTCATCCACGACATGGTCCTCCTCCCATACCTTCCACCCACGAATCTGTCAGAAGAAAAAAAAACGCTTTACCATACATGAAATTAAAAACTGATTCCTCCATTAGTTTACCTATTGTTGATTCCTTGAATGAATCAACATTTTTAGGCCTGAATCAATACCAACCTTTGCTCTTCCAAGGGTCATTGTTATGGCACTGTAGATCACATGGAAGACAGCCAAGAAGAATATAAAAATGTGTAACTGATGCAACCCGCTCACTGATATAAGAGGCAGGTACCCCTACACAACCAACATTCAGTAGCATGAGCTTTTCACAAACTTGAGAGATCTATGGAAAGAAAGATTTTCTTATTCTTTATTAAAAAAAAATTGAAGAGTTGAGTACCGGTTTACAACTGGGGCCTCCACCACCACCAGATAGAACTCTACGCTCGTATGCAAAAAGTCTGCGACGATGGCCACCCCCTTCAGCCTCACCGCCACCCTCACCACCAGCCTCACCGCCACCCTCACCGCCATCATCATCTGTCTTAGGTTCAATTCCATGTTCCGTTGCACCACCCCCACCAAGTTCAGCTGCAGCGCCAGCTCCGTGATCGGTTGCGGCACCCGCTCCGTGATCGGTTGCGGCACCCGCTCCGTGTTCAGCTGCTGCACCCCCTCCACGTTGTTCAGGGGGAAGACACGGTAGCATTGTGTGTGCATACTTTTGGGGAATACACACTTTAGAAATGTAGTTTTGACCAAACGTTAAAAGTAACGAAATGAATCCCAAAACCATAAGCTCTGCATGCCAACAAACAAACAAACAAACACAAGAATTCATTACTGATGGGGACGAACAAAAAAAAACATTAGAAACATTCCTATTAATGAGGTTGCTCACCGGCCTTAATCTTTTCAAGAGCTTCTAGCAACGCATGTTTCTTTTTTTCTTCAAACACCTGAAACCAATAAAAAGGAGATTTGTTATCATCCATGACGAAGGAATCCGTGAACAAAAATGTATGCATTGTTGTTATGGTAGTACCGCTGCAAATTTGTGTATGAGTTTTTCCAAGAGTATAGAAATGATGACGATAATTGCACAAACCGCAGCCACAGCCCATGTTGGCGTGAGATCTAGCTGCCTGTTGTCACCGCCTCCTCCTCCCGACATACGTATTCAATTACTGAATTCGCGACGGTGATGATTGATAATTCGTTTGTGATTTGCAGAGTTAAAATTCAATTATGAGAGGGGTTGTTGAAGATGAAATTTTGGAAGAAGGTCATCGTGCTCATGGAAGTGCTTTGGTACGTTGTTGCGCATGCATGCAACATTCTAACAACTATCCCAAATGTGTAAGGAGAGGAACAACTCAGGATTTGCCATCCAATTTTATTCTTCTAACTTTCTCCCCCGCCTCTAGTTTTTTAATAATATACCTACAAATTGCGATCAATCAAAACTTTCAATGTAAACCATAATAATTTTTTTCACACAAAACAGAATAAAAAAAATAAAAATTGGTGGATAATGTTAGTGTTCTACGTGAAATTACATACTCCCCCACCAAAAATAATAATATTTCTACTCATTATTATTATTGGTAAACTTTTTAATTTAGCATGACCCAAAAACTTAAACACGTCTATAGATTTTTTGGAAACATTTTAATATTAATGAAGTAATGTGGAACAATATTAATTATATAATATATACTAACAAAGAGGGGAGACGATTACAGTACTTAGAAAACCATTGCTCATGCAAAATGTTCTTGTTTCCATGTGAAAACAAATTCAGAGTACACCTGTTACCTTTTATCTAAAATAAAATAGAAAATCCAAAACAATTCAATTTAAGAAACAAACAGTAATAAGCCAAAAGGTGCTGATTTGAGAAATAAAATGTTGTTCATATCCACGTTCGAATTGATACTTGAAATGCAATGAAGTGAACAAATATATTTGTACAGAAAAGGGTGGTGATCCATTAGTCTGTACAGATGGAAAGACGAATGCTCAGTCATAGCTGGGAAAGAAGTCAAATGACGGACAACCAAAAGCGCAAGATAACATGTTTGGAGAATTTCTTTAAAATTAAAAAAGGATAAGAAATAGTTGCCGTAACAAATTAATGGTCAAGTGAGGCAATCTAGGGGAACTTATTTTGCTGGGAATAACCAGGAACAAACACAGGAAGCTGGCCACCTCTATGTGATCTACCCTGCTGAAAATCCCTTAAAGTAGAATCTCTATCAGGAATACCAGCTACTGAGCTGCTAACTCTTGTTCCTGTATTTGGCTGTTCATTCACAACGGGACTGCCAAAAAATATAGATCGACCAGTGTATAATAACTCTGTTCCAGATATCTGGGAACTGCCAGGACCTCTTGATGAAGACGAAGATGACACAAAGCGTCCGGCAGCTTGGTCCCAGAACACGGACGATCTTCTATTATCTGAAACAGCTAAGCCGTTGCTTCTCATTGGAACGCGTGCCACATTTTCTTGAACTGGATTCGTGTTCCCCTCACTTTCTTTGGCTGATGAAGGAGACTGGTTTCCCGATGGTTGTTGATACATGGGGTTGAAATGGTCTCTGTTCAAACTAGGCTTCTGCATTGGTGAAGGAGTAAGGTTTGAGACCAGTGGACTGCTGAAGTTGCTCATACTGTGATGACATGATGCATCTATATCATCCTTGCTCGCTTGGCTAGGAGCGTATGAGCTCTTGGAAGGAGATAACCTTGATGTCCCCGCAGTGTCATATTTGTTCTGAAATCCTTGATTGCTAATTGGGCTGCTTCTTCCACTCACATTGCTGCTGGATAAATGATCGACGTCATATGCATGAGGTCGAGAACTAATTGGACGTAGCACAGACGATGATGCTCTAGCTTTAGCAGCCGCCTTTGTTGCCTCATTAGAATCCAATTTCGCAAGTTTCCATGCACTTATCCGGACAGGGCGCTGGTTCAACTTTTTCCCTTTGTCAGGTAGTTGTTGTACTGCATCTGGATCAACAGTGGATGGTAGTCGTCCAGGCTCCAAATGTGGTATAATTTCATCCTGCTTATCCAAGACCAGATAGTTAATCGACGTAAAACAGAACTTAATTTATTTCAGAAACTAAGAATAAGCATAGTAGCTGTTATGACAGTTTTTATTTGGCATGCTTTAAACAATGCACCACTCGTGTCTTCAACTGTTCAACTCTAGCAGTTTTTTATTTCTAACCACGGAAATGCATACTTACTAAAAAATATAAAACATACTGTTAGAAAGTACAAGGGCTTCTTCTATTAAAGTGTTATGTCATACAGTGTCTTGCAAATGTCTGTTCCACTCAACTTTCCTCTCCTATCTATCACCATTATTGTCTGTATGTAATGTTCATAAATGGGTTATATATCTTTCAATGAAATTGCTGGTCATATGGTTCAGGCAATTAGACAGAGATGGCAGTACCGGATGATCCATAAAGATCCTTGGAGGTGTACACCAGGCCCCTTTGTACTGCAAACTCATTCCAACGGAGCTTCTTCCACTCATTGCAGTGACAGCTGAACTAGTAGGAGATGATGGTAGACTCTGTTGTTCACCTCCATCAACTGAAGGACCAGGTGGTTCACTTAGAGTTCTCATGGCAACAACATACTCGTAAGTTGTTATACCCTGTAAAAGAAAATGTCAACTTCGAATGTACATGTCAATAGGAGGAAAGCTCGCGAATATACCTTCCGTATCAGGATCATATGGAAAAAGAATAATTCTCCCAAAGGCACAGTTGCAAGGAATGAAACTGCCGTGCATATGGCCTGTAAAGGTTTGAAAATTATGTAAAACATAGCAATTCAAAGTTTATTGAAGTTAAAATAAAGACGAAGAAAATATTGGAAAAAAATCATCATTTGGGAATAATTAACCGCTCAACTAGTTAATGTTGCTCAAAGACTGGATAACGATGAGTACTTTCAGTTTACGTTGAATAATTTTCAGCAAACACAAATGACAATTTCAAATCAGGAATACTAAACAACAGAAGAACTGATTATTTAAAATAAAGATTTTCAGAGATTCAGTTGAATGTTTCATATCAAAAAACACATTATCTACAATAGAGAAGTCAAAATCCATAATTTGACATTTATGCCAAATAAGGGCACACATCAGTTGACAGAATCCAGGGTTTCAAGTTATACATGAGACATGCGTCAATAGAAGATGCACATGAAAAACTATATTGAATGCCCGTACAAGGCTCATCATCATTACTGCAAATAGAACTCATGAGAAATACAAAGGTAGCAGGTCTGGTAAAGTTTATTTCAGTCTATCCTATATAAAAACAGAGAATTAAAAAAAGAGAGCAAATGTACCACTACAGTAGCAAATGGGACCCTGGAGAATCCAGCTCCGAGTTTTTCAGCTATCTGGTGCTCTGTACCTTTCTTATCAACAAAGCATCTGACAAGCACTGCAATCCCAACTCCACATTCAACAATAAGCTGTGACATGCGTGAGCATTAAGTAAGAAAAACAAGTTCTAATCTGAAAGGTTTTTCTATATAAAAGGGACAAAAGGGGGTAAAACAAGATTCAAGATGAGCATCTTTATGCAACTTACCCAAACAAGGCTCACTGCCATAAGACACACAAACGTGATGTAATTCTTCTTTCCAACACAATTGTTCAACCACTGAATAAAACAAAGGAAGTAGATGATAATGAATATTTGAAGAATCTAATGGTTAAAGAAGAAAATTGAGCAAGTTAAGACAAGTTTATGGCTGCTCACATCTCAAGTCCCAAACATAACAAAGCTATAGTAAACTTCTAGATAATTCTATTGTAAAAATCCACAGTCTGCATTGCAGCTTCCAAGTATTACAGGAAAAATAACTTTTAAGAAAATAACTGTCATTGGAGACGATCAAACAAGCAATCACTCTCAATGGAGTGAAGAGGGGAAAAATCATTTCTGAAAGGAACACTAATAAGTGTGTGTACAAGTGAGAATTTAAAAGATTGACCTGACTATTACTTTTATGAACATTATTTTTTTGTTATGAAAGCCGACCTATACCTCAGACAAGACACTACAAAATTGAGTATTTAAAATACCCATTAACCGACTTAGGGTGGGATTAAAAGCACAGCTTACCCGACAATGATGATCAAATCCATCAACACATTTGTCACAACTTCGACAATGCTTACTGAACTTCCGCACCTTCAAAATTTAAATAAAAGGACGTAAATATATGGTGGTATGTCAATATTATGGCGAGACATTTAAAGGAGAGAACTCTAAACCTAGACATTTTAAAATATAAAAAACGAGAAACAAAGTGAAGTCAAGATGCTATTTTATAACTATTCACGAAAACAAAAACATTAAAACAGAAAATGTTTTCTCAAATCAAAGAGACACTGATTTACTGTTCATTGAAATGGGCTTAATAAACCTGAAGCATCAGGAAAGTGACACACACACACACACACACACACACACACACACATATATATATATATATATATTATAACAGAAGATTTTCCTGTTTTGTCTATAGCCATGGCAGTTTTGGGAAATAAAATTTGGATTCATCTGCATAGATTTCCATTGCATTCGAGGAAACCATGTAACAATTTTCTTTCTCTATGTTCCCTTCAATACTCGCTTTTCTCCATTTGATATTATTTGAAGCAGTATGGAAAAACATAATAATATTTTTCAAAAAGCTTGGGTCAACCTCAGCATTGCACAAAGTGCAGAACAAAGCATCCTCTTCTCCAGATTGCTGCTGTGGAACGCTATCTTCATTACTGCGGCAGTCTTCTCTAACAAGAAAACCACAAAAGAAACACCCAACTTTTGAGCACCAATTTGAATTATGCCGATCAGACATTCCTTCACCCTTTAGTCCTAACTTGCTGGGTTCTGCAAATAGGAGATGCAAATCCAAAATAAACAATCAAATTACAGTGAAATTGCTATTAAAGGCATAATAAATCATCAATGGCAGACAACATATCCCAATATACTCCCAACAAGTATTGTTGTCAAATCAATTAAGATAAGAAATTCATGACAATCTGTCCGCATATGCCATATAGGAGCTAACAAACAAAGTGTTTACATATTCATATTTTCAAAGAACAAGTAAAAATCTAAATGAGCGGTTCTACCAAACCTACAGAAATGTTTAAATAAATCTTTCAACTGATATAGGATCTGTATGTAGACATTAACAAGTAAGAACATAGTCCAAAAAATGTCACTGCTACATAATTAAATTCAGAGCAGTTCTTTCATTTTGGTGGTCTACCTCTGTTTGATAAAACCAGAAATATGCTAAATTTGTGAGAAACGACTTATGATGAATCATGATTTGAATCTTGTTGAAAAAGAGATACAACAACACAGATAGGATGAATTGCATGAGTTGAACTACACAAAAGAAAATATATTCATAAAGAGTCATAAATACAAGGAAAATTACAAAATAATTACAAGAATATACAGTTACTCTATTAACGTACTTGAACCATGTATAATCTACCCTATTCCTATACATTATACATTATTTCTAACAAATCCGATCACAAGAATAAACCAAAAATCAATAGATGCCAGTAGCATTGAAAGTCCAACCTGCCAACTCTTCATCATGTTTTGATCTATTCTTCGACGACTTGTCACAGTCAACCGTTACACCCTGATCAGCAGGGTCAATGGCAGTGCATCGAACATAAAGAAAGAACACAGAGAGAGCCTGCATTCAAAATTTAAATTCAAGTTAATGAAGGAATATCGAACACCCTATTTTAGAATGAATCTCCCATATGGTACACACAAGAGTGAGGGGAGAGCGGAGAAGATTCAGAGTATTGCTTACCAGTAAAGAGTAAACACCAATAGCCACATATTCATAGATGTCCTTTCCAAGAAAAGGGGCAAAGAAGGCATAATACGCAATAGATAGTAAGAAAAATACTGTTATAGCCACGACCTGTTCATAAATCAAAAAGCAGTAAGAAAAGGCTTAATGATAATACACAAACCTTCAACTCTAGAAAACACGAAACTAGAAAAACACATGGCATTCTCAGCATTGTAAAAGCATTTAGACACAAAATATGTTTCTAGTCCTTCAAAAATAATATGTTTAGTCCCTGAAGTGTTAGTCCCTCATCAGGGATGTTTTGCTCTTAAATAATAAATACTAAAAATTTATTCAACTTTTGGAAGACAAAAAACCAACATTTTTTGGGATGTGTTACGATTAAAAAATAGAGACAAATAAACTATTTTAACAAAAAATTATCACACACTAAAGAATATGCCGAAAGATCGTGGTCTAATATTAGTAGTAGTGTCATTTCATCTACAAATTGACTCGTAAATTTATCTTTGTGCAGATGACGATAACATGATAACACTAGATTCATAACCAGAAATGAAGAAGCAAAAAAACGCTAAAGTAACTGACGTGGCTTCCATACTGAGAAAAAAAAATCTTGGGTAAACGGATATTCGAGTGCGAAAACAGAATCCCCCAGAAAGTGAGAGGGAAAAAGGGTGGACACTACATATACGACAAAACGCATGAGATTCCGCATAAAACTAGAACATGAATTAACGGCGGAAAACAAAACAAACCATAGAAAAAGATGCGGCAGAGTGGGATAAAATGGGAGAGAGTCAAAAGAAGAAAGAGGTAAACGAGAAAGTAAAAAAGGTAGAAGAAGATGGAAAATTGGATGAAAGTTTGAAGAAAAGGCCCATCAGAAACTCAGGAAAAAAAAACAAACAAACACAAACAAAGTAGCACACGAATGAGAAGAAAATTGCGTTGCGGCATTGAAAATACAGTGTGGTGTGGAGTGAGAGTGATAATGCACCTGGAAAGTGTGAAAAGGAAGCTCCCATCCATGACGCCTAGCCATGACAGAGTGACAAGTCTCTCTAACGAACTACGAAATCAGAAGCATTTGCACAGAAAAGAAGCATCTCCCACACCCTTCAAACTTGTTCTGTAATCACGCAAAGTGGAAACCGATTTGAAATGACAGAAGAAAGAGTTCTATGAAAATTCTTAGGCTAGGGTTTGCCAAGTCAAATTCAAGAAGAGGAGAAGAAGAGAGAGAAAGAGAGTTAGAGAGAGAAAGAGAAAAAGGTAAGAGGTTGTTGGATGATGTGAGAGTGCCAAGAGACAAGGCAGAATAAAGTCACTCACTCTCCCACTATTGTATTGCATTATTATAAATAAATAAATTATTATCATTTATCTTCTTTTTTTTTGTTTATATATGTTAATATATATTTATATATATTTATTTATAAATTATACAGTCACTCTTGCCACTTCTGAAAAGTGGTCCCGATTCTATTAATTTCATTGCTTCACTCCTACACCTTTTTAAATATTTAAATTTGTATGTTTCATCAAAAAGAGAAAAAATACCAATTCAAATAACTAAGGAAATTTTGATAAATGAATAAATGTAAAATATCTGATAGAAAATGAAAATTTAAAATTTAAAAATACTGTACAATTAAAACATGGATAATATTATTTTTGTTATTAGTATTAACATTTTTAATAAAGCCTCTCAGTTATATTTTTTAATCTTCAAAACTCAAACTCTGGTAGTAACTGAATTAGTATAGCAGATTTTTCAGTCCATTTGTTGAAGTGAAAAAATATTAAAATAATAGTAATTGCATATTAAAAAGTTAGTAGGTACTGCATAATCACCTGTATGCATTAATTGTCAATAAAAAAATTAGGTTTCTTCTCTTTTAATGTGATAGTTATAATTATAATAATTAAATGTATAACATGTATGTGTATTTTTTTTATGTTATGAACTAATATTGTATTGCCTTGTAATTAAATTAGCCTCACGTATTTAGATTTTAAAATATTTCAAAAATTATCATAGACATAGCATGATATTCATGTCAACACATATTTCAATAACATTAATTTTAAAATAAAAAATTCAAATTAAAACAAAAACAAAAAATCCACTTATAGATTTAAAGACAAAAATACATACTTAAATTTAGAGGGCTAACAAAAATATCTTATTAATTTTAGAGATTAAAAGGCCAATTTTAAATTTAACAGAAAAAAAAATTATATTATTGATGTTGGGTATTACATATTTACATGTGAAATGATAGTTCATCAATCAATTCTCCATTAAAAAAAAGTTTGACTTCCACAAAATCACTATTCAGAGGCCACTGCTACGTTTTCACCTAATACTGTGTTTTGTCTGATGCATTTGTTGTCTATGGAAACCATGATGTTTTTTTTAGTTAATAATTTTTTATTTTATATATAACTCTATAAAATACTCACAAAATATATTTTTTACTTTATTAAGTGAAATACTTTGTTGACTGTGTTTCTATAATCACTTTATTAATTTATTTTTGTTGTTGTTGAATAATTAATTATTAATGTGCCGTCTTCACATAAAACATGGCAATGATTTGGAATCTTCCAACTAATGATTTTTTGGTGTGGAAGCGATTCCTTGGAAAGTTAATGTGATATGAAAGTGACAAAAGCAATAGCGTGAGAG